>NW_027104937.1:730911-784368 GCF_000696795.3 Halyomorpha halys | reverse complement strand
AGATTTACTAAATGTATTATAATGTACAGTTGTGAATAGCAATAAATAAATTTTTAAAAAATGGTAAAAGAAGGAAATATTTCTCCACTTAACATAAGTTTTTCCATTTAACACGCCTTAACATGTTAAACGAAAGATCATGAATACCCCTATAATAGAGAGAGTTTCCGATCGGCATAGAGAGTAAAAAAAATATTACCCAGTGAATACTTAAAATCTTTTTTACATAACAGACTGTCATTATAATGATGTAATTTTTGAAAACATCTATAAACAAGTAGATCTCATTTATCAGTATCAATAATAAATTCACATATATCAGAACCTATAATAAATTCAATAAATCACATTGTTTTTATATTATATTTTTATTTTTTTACTATGACTGGGAAGAACATTTTAGATAAAACCAGAATTAATCACTGCTTATCACAGATCTTTTTTTTTTACAGCTCTTCGTTGTTTTGTTGGTCGTTATAATTCATCACTTTTAAATGAAAACCGTGGAAAAGTTGTTTATCATAGTCAAGCATCCTTTACTGGAAATTTATATTTTTAGTTTCGCTTACTAATATTTTCTTTGAAAACTTATTCCTGTAGCAACTTATTCAATGAGTTCTCTTTCATTAAGCTAAGCTAATGATGTGAAAAGAGATTACCCAAGTCTACTCAAGTTAATTTTTCTTTTAAGTATTAATTTATTTATCTTTAGTTCCTCAATTAGTTAAAGTCTGTTAAAAGTGATTACCTCTCTGAAATGGCTCCGTTTAAATAACTATTAATAACAATAAATACATTGGATTAACTAACATTAAAACAGCTAAGCAAAAAATCTTCAATTATCTTATTTAACTATTAACTGGAGAGGTGTACAGCAAAAAATCCCAGGTACGGACTTTGAACCCATACCGTACTATCCTTTCTGACCAGTTTACTTTCACTTACCGATATATTGAATATATAGTATGGGGAAGTATTGAGACCGTACAAAGCCCAATTATCAGTTAAATAAGGTATCATTTTAATTACTAGGCACCATATTAATTATGAGAGTTGTGTTATTAAATAACCAGCGGACCCGGCAATGCTTCGCTATTGCTATATTTGATGATGTTTATGGATTTAATGAACATAATTAATAGTTTGTAATAAATTATTGTACTTAGTTAAAATTAAACATTTGCTTGTACTTTAGTATTATGATTTGGTTCCATAAATTAAACCAAATTATGCGATAAGCAAAGAAACAGAAACTTGTACAGTTTGTTAGACCAACGAATACCTAAAAATGTGTTAATCTACCTTACCCCAACTAACATATTGTTTTTATAATTTTCTGGAAATATAATATAGCGATAACATAGAAAGTGGGAGTGGCTAGCTCATTGGTAAGGCAATGGACTACTAAAACCAGTGGCCCGGGTACGAATGTGGCTGTGGCTGATAATTATTATCTGTTACCAGTACCCGTTGAGTCAGACCTGTGGATTCGGGAGCCATCCGGAGTGCACCTAGCCTCATAAAGTAGGTAGCCTTAATTAGGTAAAAATCTGGCGGTCAAGCGTGACCAAATCACCTCCTTGCACAACCATTGGTCTAGTAACAGTACTTACAGAGTACTGCACCCCTGACCCTTCAAGGGTTATTGAGGTACAGATTTAATTTTTAATAATATAGAAAAAAATCCTCAGAATAAATCAAGATGAAAAATTTCTGATTTTTACTTTCCTTTAAAAATGGTATTTGGTAGTTTGAGGTATTAAAAACGAATATGATTTGTTTTTTTCTTAGAAAAAATTTTTTGACCTACTTTACCCTGAGCCAAATTAGGTTTTTATATATATTTTTTTTTAGAAATATAATGTACCTTACTAAAATCAGTAATGTTTTCTTATTCTTCGGAAAGAGACAAATCAGTTGGTATATAATAACACTGATATAAAACCTATACTTTATGAGTTAAAAACCCAAAATGTTTAATTTTTTTTCATAACTTTTTATCTACGAAAATTCCGGGATTGTAGTAATTTTTTTTTTCTCTTGGAAATATTTGAGGATTTATATGGACTTAATGAACACAATGGATAGTTTGTTATAAATTATTAAATTTAATTAAAATTAATCATTTACGTATACTTTATTATTATGATTTGGCAAAATAAATTAAACCAAAGTATGCGATAATGAACGAACCAGAAATTTGTATAGTTTGTCAGACCAACGTATACCTAAACATTTATTTACCAACTTTACCCCAACCCACTCTATGTTTTTTATATTTTTTTGGAAATATAATATTGAAAAAAATTCTCCAAATAAATCAAGGAGAAAAGTTTAATTTACTTTTTATAGTGAGAAATAGCATCTATTTCCTGATTAGGCTTCCGTAGTACTGAAACTGGTTTTCAGAAATGAAACTGAATTCTGCCTGCCGATCCCAAACCCGGATAAAGGAGGGTTGGTGGTTCGGTGGGTTATTTACCCACCGACCGGGAAAAAACAACACACATTCTCGGGTATTATATAACATAATTTTTTTTTTATAATCTAAATAAAATAGTTAATAACAAAATAATTTATAAACAAGATAAAGAAAATTAAAAATATAGTAAATCCAGCTGGCATTCGTGCTTGTATACTCGTACACACATTCCGATGAACATAAGTGTCCGAATTCCTTTATGTTTTATAGGCCTCTGGTTTGGATCTCGTGGAACAATACCAGATAGAACAAGGAGCTTCTTAGAAGGCCTAGGTGTTAGCATTGGGGATATTGCGATTTTAACAGAAAATATTATTTTGGACTCCCTGAGGATCATACACCATCACCTGCATGGGAATTAGCTCGGAGATTATTCTTTGTTTTATTTATTCATTTTAATATGTTGACCTCTCTATTTGTTTGTCTTAATGTATTTATTCATTAAATCATTTTATTTTATTAATACTATGTTTTTTATGTTGTTTTTTTTTGTGTTTTTTTTAAAACTTATTTATCCATTCAAGTGTTTCCTGTAACCGGTTTTTTTTTTATTATATTTTCCTTTTAATCTATATGTTATTCTTATTCTTGTAAAATGTATCTAGTTGTTTGTTCTTGATAGACTGATCTACTGCTGTGACTATGAATGATGTTACATGAATACAATTATTCTGTCTTTATCGATCAATAAAATTTTTTTTGTATAATGGATGTTCGTTCAAGTGGTAACCCTTCCCCCCCCCCCCGTATATAAGAAACCTCATTCCCTGGCGCTATTCGACCATAATTCTGAACTGTTGATACCCATACTAAGTATACTTTGAAGTCTTCATTTTTTTTTTTTTTTTTTCGCACTATGAAACATTTTATTTGTACCCATAATATTAATTATTATTATTGTAATTAATTAGCTACCACAGTGCGATATGCGGACAACATTACGAGTGTTTACTGTTCTGAAATGTTGGGTGAGCTGTTGAAGTGAAATTCTTAATGAGGACTTTAAAATACACACACTTATTTAAATAAAACTCTAACTGTTTTAAATATCAGTTAAATACTGTTTGGATGTTTATTCTAATTTTGAATCAAAAGAGTTGCTTATATGTTAGTTTAAGTATTTCAAACTAGATTCGAAGTTTCAAAACACCCAAGGCCCTCAAGATCAAAAAAACCTAGTAGGAGGATGGCATCTGTAAAACCTAAGAAACTGGTACCGAGGTCTTTTGAAGTTCAAGCCGATAAACTAAAAGGTGATTTTAAATCCGAAATCAATAAGTGGCTGATTGCACTAAAGCTACCAGATGTGGTATAAGGGTTATTATTATATTATGGTACAATCGCTTGTAACAAAAATATTATATTAATGTTTTTAAATATGCTATTTACATGTCGCAGATAATAAGAGTTCTTCACATGTATTGTCAATGTAGTTATATATTTTAGCAAATTAATTTATTCTCATTTTCTATCTCCCTAGACGCGTCGCAAAGATTGCCTTAATTTTATTGCGATTAAATAAAGTAAGACGAATATATTGATTATACACTGTAGAATAAAACAAACTAAAAAAAAAAGTTCTTTGAATTTTGATCAAACCGTATTTCTTGAAGGTGTTTTTACACGTTTGCCAAACAATGGCCGAAAAAAATTCAAAAAGAACAAAACAAACGTGTGGATATCGACGTTGTTGCTTCCATTTTTTTTTTTTTTTTACTAAGCATTCGTACAAATCTCCGATTTGCGGCTAGTGGCAAACGTGTATAAGCAACAAATAATCTGAATTACTTTTTTTGCCAGAAATGGGAAAATTAATTTTCTTTCACATTTTATGATAAACTCATAATGGAAAGACGTCAAACACGCTATTGACCAAAATTGGCTTTTATATTCCTTCATATTATTAACGTATCCACTGTGGGTCACCCGACTTAACCTTGAGTAAGTAAACTTAGACTTCAGAACCTTCACTAATCTCTTTATGACAAAATATTAAAACCATCCACAAATTTACAATTCTAAACATTAAAACTTTATGATTTCTTTTTTGAGAGATATTTACATTAGTATTACTTCACAAATACTTGATTCAATGTAACGGATTCTTTCTCAATGAATCAGTTTCTGTTTTTACCTCTTTGCATTTACCGCCCGTAAACATGTTTCAAGTTGACAGGACTATGGAAGGTTATGGTACCTAAAGTTATGGCCTCTGGTTCGTTTGTGAAATGGAGAAGTATGTAATTTTATTTTGATATCTCCGCTCCTTCGAAACAGTTTTATTCTTAGCCGCAATGTCTTTCAGAAAAAGCGATTCTGATGGAGAAGCAGTCCATTCTCTTTGGTCCCAGGATACAGAACTCATCAGTGTACCCTCAGAAGAAAACAATCTATCCCTTGAAATTAGTTCATCAGGTAATTATCAGTTGAATTTCATCTTATTTGTATGATTAAGAATTTATTCATAGTTAATAATGGGTTAAATTACTCTTTAATTAAGGACTTGAAAGAAGCCATATAAGCTTCTTAATTCTTTGATTTATCAGAACATTAATCAGGGTGAAAATAACCCCAATTTTTACGTTTCAGTTTGTAATACAATATTGGTATTATGGCAGTTATAATGTCAAACAAAAGGATTGAATACCTAGGTTGGCCCTTGATTAATTAATTCTATTGAAATGTTCTAGTTTTATTTTTAATGAAGGTTTAATGACGAAAATGAAAGAGATATTACAGAGTTCTACCAATATTCAAATAAAGAAATGGAGACTGGATTTAAAACCATTTGTATTACAATAGTATTCTCGATAAACGAATTTTTGATTCAGCGACATATTAATAACGTTTTATAATCAGTGATAAAACTTAGAATAGATAATGTGATTACATATGCCTGTTATTAAAATTCATTACTTCTGTTTAATATTATTACTTTGTAGAACAGTTTCAATTTTATTATTTTTCTAAAAAAAAAAATGTTGATAATAGCAGTCACTGTTAACACACCTCTGTTTACCACCCAACGTCTGAACGCTAATCTACAATTTCAGCCTGGTACTACTGTAGAAAAAAAACTCTGATAGTGAAAACTTTAAAACAAAATGGTACAAGTTTGTATATGAATTACCTCCCCTATAAAGGATGCATATGGTGTTTGTTAATCCCTTAAGAGCCAGTGTAAGGTAACAGGTATGGACTAATTCAAGCTCTAATAATAATAGTAAAAGCAGTTTTGAAGTTTAGAAATTCCTTCCGCAAGATCTTGTTTTATCAGTACTGTTTTATCATCAGTATTAATACAATCCTCCCAATTATATTTTGGTTTGCCCTTTGTACAAAAACCAGTTTGCTCATCACTTTTCAAATGTTTAAGAATTTATTCACTTCTAAGCCCTACAATTTTACTCATTTTATTGGCGCAATGTTATCACCAATTATAATTACCAGGTACAGTTCATATAATTTAGCATAGTGTAGTCTTCTAAATTTTGTGAATAAAAAGCTTCAAATTTCCATAGTTCTCTAGAACCACAATAGTGGGAAAATTCTAAGGCTTTGCTATGTCAAGTTTTTTGCCTCGTTTTAGGATCTTAAGAATCTGTTTTTTTCTTATAGCCGAACATCTCCACTAGCAATGAAACAGTGACATTTTATAGATATATATAATTATAAGGGAATTTCACAGCCAGACATTAGCCTTATCACTGGTATATTAAACATTTATTAGAAAATATCAATAAGATTTATTCATATTAATTTTAAAATTCATCCAGTATACATGGGAAAGGCAAAGGATAAGAAATGAAAGCTTGAGTCAAGATTTAAATAAAATGCAGATTTGAAAAAAAAATAATATTGTTTTTTTAAATCCATTTAAGGGTCATATACTAAATTTTATTATGATTAACTAACACATCAGCTTTGTTAGTTAATGCAATTATTTATATAAAATTTTAACTGAAGATCTTATTAGAAATAAATTTTAATTTCTTCAGTTTCATTTAAATTGTAATATGTAATACGACAATTTAGAAGTGTATGGACCACTAACCCAGAAATTAAATCATGTGCAGCCCATCCTCTATCGACTTGGGGTAAAAAGACGTTGTTTAAAAGTGCATTTTCCATCATTTCATTGCTAAAACCATTTAGCTAATGCGCATCAGGAGAAATCTCTAAATAAAAAAATGGTTCTAACTATAAATCGTCACAAATATAGCTGGACCCTCCTATGGTCCATCCCAAGGATTTCGCAGTCCACTTGTTGGGAACCAATAAGTTAGATCAGTGATCCTTTAAGAGTTATTTTTTTATATCTTTTGAGCATGGAAATAAGTTGAAAGGTGTGATTTACTTCGAGCTATAATAATAAGAAACTTGGTAAAAGAAAAGTGCTTCATTTTCACAATAAATTAATATATTAAAAAAACAGCTTAATGATGCAGGTGTTAAAACTTATCATTGAATGCTATAAAAGTTCTTGATACTTTGCTTTAAAAATAAAATATATCACTACTTTACTTGAATAGTGCGTGCCACATCTACCTTCTTTTTTTTTTTATTTCATTCAGAGTTGGACATATTCCAAAAATAGTATCATAGTATCTTAAACATTCTTTACTGTGGTCAAACTCCAGACTTTCTTACATTTTTTGGAGTTGTTACAAATTAACTCCAGTTTATGGCATTATCTATGAAATACCTCAGATGTACTACTATTCAAGTCTATATGTTTCGAAATAGAGAATAATCATTAAATTGAAGAAAGATTGTATCGCAAAGGTCCTAGATTTAATTTTTATATACATTTTTTACTTGTTCTAAAATTTAATTACACTTTGTTTTTACTTAAAAGTTTCTCAATTGTTTCAGTTTTGCCATTGGAACCCTATGATTCAGATCAAAGTGGAAGGTAAATTATTAAAATTATATTTTCACATTAATATAATCAAATTAAGATTAAGGAGAGGGTAGCTCAATGGTAAGGCACTGTGCTACTAACTCTAAGGACCCAGGTCTGAATCTGAGGCAGAATTCATACATGTTTTGACGGAAGTCAAAGTAAACCGTTAGTATTAGTCTATTAACTGTACTTCCTTACAAAGTACTGCACCCTTAACCCTTAGTTTATTATTTTTAACCATTATTTGGAGCACAAAACAACTTATATTAACTCCTGTAACCCACTTGCCTCTAAATTATCAGGACACGCTTTAAACCTGAATCATGCTTTTAATTTTGATAATCCTTCAATTCTTTACTGCTATATTCTATCAATTTATAAATTTTGGTTGAAAAACAGAAAATTAATTTCAATTCTTTTGTATTTAGATGGATAGGAAGGAATAAGTGGGATTTAAAAGTGGGTAGGATACTGCAGCGACGGATGAAAGTTTAGAGGTAGTTCCATAGGGAGGGGGATCTGATAGTTAAAGATCTGTTTAAAGCTACTATTCTGTGTGCCTTTTAATATAAATCTCTCAAGACCAAGGGATTATTATTTTATTAAAACTTGTTGGTATGAAAACCAAGTAAATTAAAAGTGGGTTAAAATATGATGTATTACATGGTTAATGACTTAGGTCAATTTTTAATTGAATTAGCAAAAAAAAAAATTGGGGTCCATTAAACTGTACCTCACCAGTTGTGTCCATCTCACAGCTGGTTAATTTAATTTCTATGTATTTTTGTATATTATTAAATTTTCATTTAAAAAGTTGTTCTAGTTTTTTAAGTTTTTTTTTTTTTTTTTTTCTACAAAATGTATTAAATTTTCTCAAAAGTAGTCCTAAACTTTTGACTGCAAGTTTAAATAATTGTTAACGACTATTTTGGTTTTTGTTACTTCACTAGTTGCTACAATTTCTTTGTTAAATAGGTTTTTTTTTATCTTTACCTCCCAAGAATTAGGTATCCCTATGCAAGTCTTAGACTTTATATCAAATTAATAGTTTATATCAGATGTGCTGATTACTATATTTTTGATATCTTTTATCTTTTCTGGTCCTTAACTATAATTTTCGTATTATAATTATAGAATTTTATTCAGTGTACATTAATACATCGTAATGTATTGTTTAAATAAAATAAATTGAAACTGTTCAAGTCTCAAATGCTCTTTATTAATAATTTAAATGTCCAATGTTTCAGCCAACATGGCCATCCTTGAGTACAATCTTGACTATCATTCATACATCCAACTATTAAAACTTTTTGCGGGCTATTCTACCCAGATCTAATAATTTTAGTCAAATTTACCTATTTTGTCACTATTTCATTTAATTTTAAAACATATAATTACAAATTATATGTACACTATTATCGCTCAGTTATCAATTGTAATATATTTTATTATTACTTTGCCATATAGCATCTTAAATCTCGTTTATAAAACTTTAATTGTATGGTATTAATTTATTTTAATTTTTTGCCACAGGAATGTTCCTTCAACTACTGCTTGCTCGACTCCTCATGAAAGGTATTTAATAACTTATTTATTTCAATCATTTTTTATTTGTATTCAATGATTTAAAAAAAATAAAATACATAAATTAAAATACAGAATTAGGTTTTTCAGTCTATATGTATTGTTTATATTTATTTATTTACTTCTTACAGTAAGCTAGCATCGAGTGCCAAGCGGAGATTTGAAAGTTCGTCAGAAGACCTAAGCCCGAGAAGGAAGATTGCAAAGGGTTCATTAAGTCCTGTTCATAGGTAAGTCGATAAAATATCAACATTTCATTGCATGTTTAAGATTTTAAGACATATTTAAAAGTTAGCCTTCCTGAGTGATTGTAATCTGTTAAAAATACCAGAACAGCTGTATTATATTAAAGTATTTTGCTGAATCTACACGTTTTCTGCTTGCCGGAAATCCAGGAATTGTATAAATGCTTGGTAAACAAAGGAAGCAACAAATGGCGGTTACCACACATTTGTGTGTTCTTATGACTTTTACTGATTTAAACTATTTTCATTATATAAAGGGACAAATTAAAGGCAGGCAAAATTAAAGGAAACCTGAATATCAGCTAAGTGCGTGGTAGATTATAAAAATAATATATAAATACCATAAAAATTCAATTTTTGTTTTAGAAGTTTTATCTGATATTGATTAATATAATCATCCAAATATATAATGTCTTATTAAATTAAAGTTCATTGATTAGATTTGAAACAAAGTTTTGAATCCAAAGCTTGGGAAAATTCTTTAATCAATTAAAAGTCATAGAGCACGAATATTTATCTTTAGGTAGTTTCTAATGCAATCCGAATTGAACACAAATGTGAAGATGTAGCACACGCACTCTTTGATTTGTCCCCATAACCGACTCAATGGATCAGCCAATCCAAATTGCTCATCCACACGCTTGTGCATGCCTGAATTCGCCTTAGTTTGGTAAATGTGTAGCAGCATCTTTAAGTTCACTTCACAAAGTCTTGAAAACAATTTGATAATGCTATTTTGTCGAATTTTGTTTCTATACTTATATACTTCTTCACAGTCTGTGTATGGACCATTATATATAACATAATAATATATAATATAATATACATTATAAAATAACATTAATTTTTATGACTTCCTAATTTATATTATTAAGAAGGGGGTAAAATTGGTATAAATCATAAAATGACTAAAATGGATTGTGTTTTAGACGTAGAATATTTTGAAATTTAAAAGTAGAATCAGTGTAGCTTTCGTTTATTAGCAGTCGCCCATTTTGGTAGGTCTTGAATCCACTTACTCGAAGGTTGCTTAATATTGATTACTTATTGCTAGTGCTTTATCTTACTCTGCCATCCCGACACCCTTGTTCTTATACTTTTGTATTCTTAAGTCATTAAATCTTCATATTTTTTAATATTTATATTGATTTATTTTGTTTCAGGCCAGCCCCTCTCTTTACCACTTCCAATGGAACGGAATTTACAAACGGCTCTGACAATGGTATATCTTGAATTTTTTTATAAAATTTTGAATATCAGAAGTCACTATAATGTTTATTTATTATCAATTATGCATGTCTTCATAATGAATTTAGCAAATAAGCTTTCTTAATTTTTGTAAAACATTAAATATAATATTCATAATAATGTACTTATTCTTCTTAATTCTGTTAGTTGAAATGAAATCTTAATTACTTTTTAACTTTATTACAGAAATCCCTAGTACAGGGGTGAATAAATTTCTTCATGGTTTAAAAAAGCCCGAGGTGATCTATGCTGAAGCTAATTCTTCCAATTTATCTGCTGAGGTAAATATATTTATTTTATGATGAATGGAATATGGTCCGGGTGCAGTCAATTTTTTTTTTACCGCACCCCGACCATATTCCATTCATCTATACACACGGTCAATCAATAATCTTCCAATATTTATTTTATATTTTGATTTTCTGATGATGATTTCTATATATTACTTCAAGTGATTTCATCATAAAAACTGTAAATATATTTTATTCTAAATGTAATGCCATTTTTCAGCAGTCATCGAATCAGAAATCAGACTCTCAGACAAACACATTTCTAAAAGCTATGTCTCCTCCAACTAGATATTTAGAAAAAACAAAACCACATAAGCAGGTATTTTTAATATTATATTTAATCATCTTATATATACATACCCATTTCTCCATTTAAACTGCCATTAATAGATTATTAGTGATGCCATGATTTGAAGGCAATAAAAAAGTCACTGAGCTATTATAAATACACTGGTTTATATCTAAAATTAAAGTGTACCTAGAAGACTCCGATCTGTGCATTTGCCATATTTTAACGTGCCTTTGATACCAAAAAAATTCAATGTTGAACAGTTGTGTTTCTGAGGAGCTATGAAATATTTTGGATCAAGTATCACTAAAGTTTTGGATAAAAAAAATGATTTCTTGATTTTTTTTTTTTAAAGTTATTTAAGGTACTTTTTTAGGATGTAGAAAACAAACAAACTTGTTTTATACTTCAAAAAAATTGTTTTTGAGAACTTGTCTGTGCCCTAAGCTTATTTAATTTCTCGAGCATATTTTTTCCCTATTAATATTATGGCAAAAGAACCTAGGCATCCTCTATCATAGCCAACCAATCTCCACTATTTCTTGCTCTCTCCCTCCATCTTCGAATATCCAGCTGTCTCAGATCTTTCTCCACATCATCCAGCCACCTAATCCGGGGACATCCTCTTCTTCATTTGCCATCCAGTTTCCCACAGAGCATCTTCTTGGGTATCCTTTGATCGTTCCTCCTCTTTTTGCGTCCTATTCATTTTATCTAGCCTCTTTTTACTAGTGTTAGGTTCCTCAAATAATTCTATCACCTCCTCATTCCTTCCCCAAATTCACTTCTCAAATTAACTCCTCCCCACATTTTTCTCAATATTGTTCTTTTTCAGGAGTTGAGCATCCTTTCTGATTTTAAAGGGCCATGTTTCACACTCAAATATAACAATTGGCCTCACAATAGTTTTGTAGTTGACCATTTTCATTCTTTTATAGAGTCCTCTAAACTTGAATGCTCTTTGCAATGAGAAATATCATCTATTTCTTGCTACCTATCCTGGCCTGTATTTGGCTCTCCACTTTGTTTTTTTATTGTGGTCCTCTTTCTAGCCATTTTTGACATAAGGGGGGATTTATCTACAGGATATCACCCTATTGTAATGTTGGTTGGAGGTCTAGTTTTTATTTTGTGGTGCTGTCACAGGAATAGAAGTTGATCCACTCTGGATTTGAATCAGTAATCTTGCAATCAAAGTTTTGTTTACTAGGCTTCCCAGGTACTTTAACTAGTTTACAGAACCACAATTGTGATCTCTGAAAGTTACTTCACTATTCACTTCTTGAACTTTTCAGTCTACCAAGAAAATCTTGTCCATGTGTTTTTTCTTTTGCTAATTTCATAGGAGTACAAAATTATGAAAAGAGCACTTAGCTTATTTTTTTTCTCTCAGTTTCTAGAGTTAATTGGAACAAATTAGCTAAAACTCTTGTTCAATATTTTTTTTGGATGCAGAAGTATTTCCCCCCCCCCTGGTAAGTGGAGGAAGGGATGTAAACACACATGCTTCTATTTACATAAGTATTTATACAAACATTTTTACTATGGCTTTTATCTTAGAAAGATCACGATAAGGAGCCGGCATCGAAGGAAAGTAAAATAAAGCATTTTACTGAGGAATTCGTTTGCTTGATTTCTTATACCATAGATGAAACTAAGAGAGAAATAATATCCCTTAATATTAAAGAGGTAAGTTTTTTTTTTTTTTTTTAAATTTAGTTCAAAATTACATTTAATTGTATCAAAAAACAAAAACTACTGTTCTCAAAGAAAATTTGCAAATCTATCAAAAAAAAAAATCATTTTTAATTTCAAAGCTACTTAAATTTCTTCTAATTCACAATCTTCAGCTAATAATTATGTTTATCCCTATGGAATGTTACATGTTACATTCTTGGATTTCTCAAAAGTTCATTTATCTTTTTATCTACTTCCAGAACATGTTACAAACCATTTCTTTAGTTGTATCATTTTGTTTTTTTTTAGTTTCAGTTCCAATTTGTTTTGTTCTTCAGCTTTAAATTACTGTTAATCAAATTATAAAAAAAAAAAATCATTTCATTACTGCTTCAATGACAGATTGTAATTTTTCTAGGTTAGCAAATCTTTGTGTGATTCAAAAAATGCTTCGAACAAGCTCTCTCTTTCTAGTGGAACGCTTGCTGATATATCTGGATCTGACGGAGGAAATGTTTATAGGTATTGTTTTGTTTACATTATTAATTTTTCAAATATTTCAATTTAGATACTGTAAATTATATTTATTTATTTACAAGTATAACAAATTATGTTTAGAATAACTGAATTGAAATATGGTCATGGTTTAAACCTCCAGATACTATCTGTTCTGGTTCTTGATGTTGAATGTTAAATTTTTTATGTTTAGTTAAATTAAAAAATCTATTTATATCTATGAGAGGATAGTTCATCTCAGATGATCCGTCTTTATGAAATTAAAAGTTGGCCATAAATTTGTCTGTCTCCTTATGGTATCAAAACCTGATTTTAAAAAGACATCACATTGAATTTAGGGATTTTCAAACATATTTGAAAACTAGTTACCCCTCAAATGATTGTTGATAAAGTTAAAAGAAACATAATACTGTTGAAAAACTTACAGGAATTAAGATAATGCGAAAATAATGCAATGGTTTTACAATGAATGACAGGAAAAATGTAAATGCTGGTGTAAAATTTGTGATAAACCCACTAAGTAATCAGTGTATTAATTGTTAAATTCTGTTGGTTAATGTTTGTTTGGAAAAACATATTCTGAGCAGAGAAAGTATTGTTGAGGGTGTGCAAGTGAGTACTATCTATCCTATGGGCCATTGGGCCGTTACTGCTTTAGACTTCAGAGTTGACATATTCAGGGTGAGGCATTGATCATAGGAATGGAGGGAGTGAGGAGGAATTGAAACGGAATACTGAGAAGGATGAATCTCATTATCAGTTAGGGGTTTAAAGATGATGCTTAGGCCCTGCATGCATGCATATCTGATGGATGAAACTCAAGTCTTCATGGGGAGAGAGAATTCAGATGAGAAGAAAAAACGCCTTGGTTTGAATAGGTAGTACTACAAGAGGATCGGAAGAACGCTCGACTTACAGGAAACCTTGAGACCATGTATGAACCTGGACGTATCAAGTTAAAGGTAAGGATAATCTTAAGAAAAGAATAAATTTGTATGCTACAAAATAAGTAGATGTTGGTAAATTAATCTACCGCTGTAGTTGTCACCAGAATGGATGGTGACTTACCCATTAAGAAATTATTGTTTAGATATAAGGAAGGAAAAAGAAAGAGCGGACTGCCTCAACTAAGATGGGAAAATGAGATAGAAGCCAGTACAGAGAAATATCTGGAAACAAGATCTTGGCAGACCTAGAGTAAAATAGAGGTGATATCTTGATGCATCCAAGACCCTTACTGGATATTAGTGCCTGTGAGGATGACCACCGGTCATATTGGGAGAAGTCTCAGAATGGCATCCTGTGTCTTATTCTGGCAAGGTGAACCATTCATAACTGATAATGATTCCAAGAGGTCTTAATTTTCATCTGAATCAGTTAATTTCTGTCTTGTTAGTTTACTATTAGTAAAATTATTATGTAAAATATTTACAGGAAAACATATACAAGTTGTACAACTAGTAATTTATAAAAATGACTTGCTTCAACATCACAGGCTTGAACCTAGTTGAGGTCTGTTGAGCTATTTACTCTACCACCTAATGGCAGCTTAGGGAGTTGCTGCAGAATCAGTATTTATTTTTAGGCTCAGTTACAATGCTCACAGGAGATATATGAATAGCAGCAGGTTCTGACTCAGAGCAAATTATTAAACAAATGTTTTATAATATTTCTCACTTGAACGTGCAATGAGAAATATTCCAATGAACCTGGGAGGAACCATCTACAATGGACTTAACCCAGCACCTCGCTAATGTTTTTGAGGTTGATATGGTCTGAACAACTTCTGGAGCAGTCTGAGGAATTTGAAAATTTAGCAAAGCATAAGATCTGCAAATAAATGAAAAGAAAGAATTGAGAAAATCACCACTGTCAATATCAGTAATTTTAATTTTCCAGAGTGTCATGATTTTAATTATTTGGGGACCATGGTAAGGGAAGACAATGATATGGCAGCAAGAATAACTGCCTGAAATAGATATTTCTGAGCAGTACAAAAGGCCATAAAATTTTGAGGGCTATTGCACTGAGCTCAATTCTCAGCTTATAAGACTATTATATGTCCTATAGTCACATATAGTTGTGAAACATGGTCCTGTCTACTGTGACTGAACAAATCCTGCATCACTGGAAGTGTTAGATCTTTGGCCCCATTTGTGAGAGTGGTCTATGGAGAATCCAAAGGAATGCTCAGCTAAGACGATCATATGGTGAGCCTGATCTTGTGGTCTTTATCAGACGAGCCTAGCTCAGATGACTGTGGACCATATTGAATACATTTATTAGAAAAAGACACCCATGAAGGGTCATGTATATGATACCTAAGAGGAAGACCACACCTACGTTGGTCGGAGGATGTCAAGGAAGACCTGAACCAGCTGGACTTTGGGAGTTGGAGGGGACAGGTAGGAGCAGAAGGTTATTGTTGACAGGGCTCTGGCTCTTAGAAGAATGTAGAACCAATAATACTTTTCATTAGAAACTAGTGCTAAAATTGGACATCAACCTTAAGTCATGTCAATCATTAGGAGCTTAAATCCTCTTTTCAAAGTGCAATGACAATGAAGTTCACACGATCCAAAAGATTAAATTGGAGGATACAAGGACAGTAGTAAACCAGTACTGCCAAATCTACAAGCTAAAATTTCCCTCTATACCTAGTTTTGGCACTCAATAGTTAGTGTTTGCCAACCCTGGATCCAAGTTATTGGCTCAGATCGGCCACACCTCTCTCCTCCCCTCCCAATATACTCTGCATGTAATTACTTCTGAAGTTATAAGTTTACTTAGTCTCATTACAGAACAACTGCATTTTAAATTTTTTTTAAAAATATATATAAATCACAATTTTACTAAATTTTGTGAAAGATGATTATTTTAAATGGTATAAGACTGCTCTAATGTTAGTTCATTAATTTATATTGTATAAAAATATTGTAATTAGTTATGTTATATATTTTTCTTTCAATGTTATTGAATTTAGTGGCAGTGAAAAATTCACTTTGCCTCCGAAGTTGTCAGTTACATCAACAAGCAGTCTTTCGTCTGTATCAAGTTCCTCATCATCATTACCGAGTACTGCAAGTATGTTTAAAAACTTTTTATTTTTTTTTAATATAAATTTCTGATTGGTGGAAATTCATTGAAAGTAAGGCTTCATCAGTGCTTTTATTGATACAATAAGTAGCAATGAAGATTTGATGAGAAAAAATATAAAATTTGTGATATCAAGGTTCAACCATTGGTCACAAAGTGACATTGTTTTGTTGAACCTAGTGTTTTCTCTGCTTTCATTAATTTTCTTTTTACAGCCAACTAAGCAAGGTTCTGCTATGGTCTCTTTATTCTACTAAAATTCACTAGAAATAACTTAGTAATTGTAATTCTTAATTATTAAATTTAATAATTCATATATAAGAAGATATCTTTTTCGATTTTTGTATAATTGGATTAAAAAGGCCTAAATTCTTAACATATAAATCTACGGTTTATATCAAAATATTCTTAAATTCATGAGAAGTGTATAATTCTATAATATAGTTATTTTCAATACAGATTAATGGACAAATTTTGCATATTTTTCCTCGAACCTCTATTATTTATAATAAATTATACTGACATAAAATGAGTTAGAAAAGATTATCTTTTAATAAAATCACGTACATTCAAGATATATTTTTTTAAATGGTATATAATTTTAAATCTGCTTAATTAACTGGTTGCATAAGTCTAGCATCATTAGTATAATTATTAAATGCTCGCATGCATATATCATTGATGAAATAAATTAATGATATTAATTTGTTTTTCTCTTACTTACAGGTAAACTCCAGCAGTCCTTGAATAAGTTCCTGGTGCCTCAAGTATCGGAGTTGAAAAAAAATGTAGATTACAGATGCAAGGGCAATGTGTGCCAGTGTTTTTGTTCTAAATTCGTGAATTGCCTATTAAAACAACACTTGGCATCAAGATGCATCACCCCTGAAATGTAAGAGTAAAATGTTATATTTAGCATTCTTTTATATTTAAATAATAACCTGTGACTTCACATCTGTTGAAACAGAGTCTTTACCAAATCAGCTGTACTCTTAATAATATTTCCTTTATGTTGGTTACCCATATATAATTTACAGCTTAGCTACTTGCACTTAACTACGTCTCCTCAATTTTGCACAAATAACAACTAGCAAAGACTAGTTATGGAAGTGTGATAACTGATTTCAATGGAATTTTTTTTTAGTTATACTAGGTCAACAAATATTGAACACTTGGGTTTTGGCCAATGTATGAAGTCTAGAAAAAAAATTTAACATAATTTTAGCATTTTTTTTTTTTTTTATTTCAGTCTGCTATCTTTGCTCTGCATTTATATAGTAGTTATTATATACCAATCGATTTGTTTGTGTGTGCAGAATAACAGCAAAATATTGTTAGCTTTATGAATGAGTTTAAATATATAAAAAATTAAAAAATAAAGAAAAATAAATTCAGATTCATTTTGTAACAAAAACAAATTAATTGGTATATAATAACTAAAAAACGTTTGCATAGGAATGCTGGGATATAATAATATGTGCGCATCATACTACTTTCACTTACCACCCCAAGGCAGACAGAAAGGCAAACATTTACTACAATGATTTTTTTATTTTTCTGTTGGTATAAAAATTTGTACTTCAGAGTTTTTTGAGGTTAAAATAATAAATATCAACTTTTTTCCTGACAAGAACACCATAGTTTAACAAAATATATCAAAGCTGTGATGAATAATTGTATCCAGGAGAGATCAGATATGATCGCCAGTTTCCGATTTTCTTCTTTAATTGATTATCAAATTCTTTCATAGTTCATATTTATACATTTTTTTTATTATTGTTAACATTAATATTATTTCAACTAAACAAAATCAAAGGTAGTTTAGAGAAAGAGTTTTTGAAACTTGGCACTTAAGCCCTGTTAATTTATTTCAATAAGATTAAGACCTAGCAGATATTAAAGATCACTTGATTGTTCGTTAATGTACCGAGTTCATTATAATCATTAGAACTGTTTTTTAGATGGTGTATGTGTGAAGAGGAAAAGTTGTACAAATCTGAAATCATGTATTTATGGGAACACATAATGTATGTGTTGCAATATACATGTATTTAGGGCAATGTTACAGCATCATTTTCATTAAAATTGAGCTACCAGAAGAGTGATACTTTATAGAATCGATTTTGAATAAAATCAATGAACAACCATGACGTGATCTTTAGTATCAGCTAGATCTTATTCTCATTGAAATAAATTAACAGGGCTTAAAATGCTGAATTTTCAAAAACTCTTCCTCTGAACTACCTTTAATGATGTTTAGTTGAAATAATTTTAATGTTAACAATAATAAAAAAAGGACAATGTATAAATATTAACTATGAAAGTATTCAATAATTAAATGAAGGAGAAATAAGCAGTTTAAAGGCTGGAAAATCGAAGACAGCCGAGTGTATCCAATCTCTCCTGGATGCAATTATTCATCTCAGCTTTGTTATATTTTGTCAAATTGTATTAATCTTTATTCTTCCCACAAGAAACCCCAAAATACAAATTTTTATACCAACAGGAAAATAAAAAAATAGTTGTTGCAAATTTTTGCCTTCTATGGTGGTATGTGAAATTTGTGTGATACTCACATCGCTCCAAATATATTTCTATTCCTCAATATTGTGAGTGTATATCAAAATGCCCCATTTAAGATTAAATTTTCAACCTTAGTGTGGCCAATTTGTATTGTATTTTTGAATTTTATAACTTATAGTAATAATGTTTTATTGAGATTAGATGATTCGGTCATGATATCCCAAATTTAGCAGAATTGACTGTATTTAGTAAGTTAGTTGTAAATCTCATTTTAATTTAATTTTTCTAGGTTGAGCAGTTCATCTGAAAACTTAAAAACTGATTCTCAGGAATTTACTGATGGACAACAAGTAAGTTTTATTAGGATTTTCTTAAGCATTTTTGCAAATTTTGATAATCTGTTATGAGCTTATGTTAACTAATAAGTTGTATTGACAAACTTGTAATATGTGTTTGACAATAAATTAATTAGATACTTTTCAGGTAAAAATTTTATTTTTTTAAATTGTTTTTTCATTATTCTTTCTCATGAAGCCTTTGTTGGTTACTCCAGCTAAACAGAATTTTAACTAAAAAATAACAATGAAAGACAACTAATTTTATTTGAATAGAATTCTTACATAAACTTCCTCTCTAACATATCTTGGATATAATTAAAATTAATAACTGAGATCATTTTCTTTGAATGAAGACACTTACTTTTTTAATCTATATCAACAATTTTTAAAACCAAAAATGTTTTCATCTATCTGGATTTTCTGATCTATTTTATGTTCCCCTTATTCAAATTCAGCTGATTTTCAAATATAATTCCTTAATTTCATAATTTCCTTTTATTTAAATCCATTTAATTTTTAGGAAAGCAACAAAAACCTGCGTAAAAACGAAAAATCAAGTGTGCCAGTTATACCTGAAGAAGTTTCTGATGAATCTAAGTTTCCCTGCAACAGCAGTCGGTCTAGTATATATGTTCCATCCTGTAAGTTTTCATGTTAAGACATTTTAGATTTTAATACACTCTTTGAGATTTCTTTGTAAGTTCTATGAGCTATATCTCAAAAGGTGCAAAAAAGAAAATAATATTTTTTATCAGCATTTGTTAACCTCGAGTTAACGGTATGCAATTTTATTATTTTTTATTCTCAAAGGTAGAACCCTTAATATTACTCACTTCTTTTTATTTCTAGATTTTTGACAATGTTTCGGATAAATTGTCTTAAAGTATAAGTATAAATAAAATTTTACATATTTGCCATCTTATATCCTCTTCATTTTAAGTGATTTCTTCAAATAATAATTTTTTTAATGTCAGACATTCTTTGAGATTTCTTCATATATCATGTGGGTTATCTATCACAGAAGAAGACGAAAGGAAAATAATATTTCTTGTCTTTATTATTTAACCTTGGTTAAGAGTATACAACTTTATTATGTATTTATTTTCAAGGAATAAACCCTTGATACTTCTCATCTTGATTTATTACTGTATTTTGAGCATTATCCAGTCTATCTTACTTATTGGATATGTTATATCTCCCTGATTTTAAGGGATTTGTTTCAATAATTAACTATTTTACTATCAGTTGTCCTATATTCTTATAAACTCTCCTTTTACATGTTTGTTACTTCAACTTATTTAGTTACTTATTGGACTGTCTGGAATATCGTCCAAAATATAGAAGGAGTAACTCAAAATAATTGTGAGGGGCTGCTCAACTTTGATGAGTTGCTAATACACAGCATGCTGATTAATCAGATAATTGGCAATATTAAAAGGAATAGGAGCATTAGTTGAGAATAGTCGAGTTGAGAGCCGTCCGTAGCTCAGGTGGTTGAGACGCAGGTCCCAGCAACCTGAGAACTGCGGCCAGCGACATTGGGTGTAGACTATTTTCATTTCATGGAGGTCCCCGAAATTGTAAAACTTGATACGCACCATGGTTAGATTAGGTTGGTCACCTCTGAATAACCATGTATGTCATAAATGACCAGGAAAAGGGTCATTAAAAAAAAAATAAAAAAGTTGAAAATAGTTTAATACTTTTTTTTTCTCTCTGACTCATAGAATTGACTATGCCCAGCCAAGGTCTAATAAAATGATGATATAGGAATCCCAGTGAGTCCAGAATAATGGTCTCCACCATGCTCTGAAACTGGTTCCTATTAACTCACAGCCCCTCCAAAAAATAACTTCTTGCAAGAGGGATGCTTTCTCTACTTCCGAATCAATTTCAATTTAAATAATTGAAGTATTGAGAATGTTATCTTTGAAAATAAATAAATATTTTTTTTTTACGTTTCCTAATTATATTAAAATTAAAGCTTTATAATTAATAAAAAATTTATAAACTATAACAATGTAGATAACCTTGTTATCCTTAGGTGCCTATATTTATCTCTACTGCCCTCTAAGACTAAACACCTTGTTTTGGTAAAAATTGTGTTCTATTACAATATTTGAAATGATTGACCTATGAATTTGATATTAAAATGTAAATTTATTAATAGTAATTATGACATTTGATTAATTTTTAAATTTGAATAAAATTTCTATATTAAGCTCGGTTTTTGTGATGAACGAAAAGAGAAATATGGGGATGAATGAGAGATTAAAACTAAATCAAGGAAAAACAAAAGAAAAAATATATCAATAATTTAATTTCTAGTTAGTTGTAATAGTTTCGTTACTACAAATTGTTTGTTTATATTAGGTATATAGAATAAAAAACAAAAAATAAATAAAAACAAAGTAAAAATATATTAAAATTATATTTAATAATGGATTTATATGTATGCCATTTCATACAGCAACCCAATATATTTAGGTAGCTTATAAAAAATAAGGCATGTTAAATTTATTAATCAAATTTTTTTTTCTACTGAATGTGTTTATTTTATTAAAAATATTATTTTACAATTAGAGATATTAGTCTTTCCTCTAATTTTTTCTACTGTCTAAACTACAAGTAATATCTTCCAAGGGAAATTTATGATTAAAAATGCAAGTTATCACTTTCTAAGTGGCTGAGTAAAAGCTATTAAAAGAAAAAATATATATCTAACACTTTACCTCCTAATAGATCCCTACAAACCAGCTAATACACTTTTTATAAACCAGTTGATGTGTTATATCTAACCAATAAAACTGTTACCGGTATATAAATAAAAAAATATGAAAATAAATAATTAATTATTATAATTCTTTTTGCAGGTACTAATTTACCCGTATTTGCAAAGTGGCCTGGTAACTCATGGTTTTATCCTGGTATAATTGAAGATGCCGATGAAGACACCTGGCATACCAGCAGTCATCTGGAGGTCAAGTTCTGTGATGGGACGGTGAGGAATACAAGAACTACTAATCTATTCCCTGCTTATTTATTACCTTCTAAAACGGAGGTTACTTATGAAAAAGAAGGGAATAGTGAAACAACAATTATTACCTCAGTTAACAGGTTTGTTGTAGTAAATGGTCTATTAACTTATTTTTCAGAAGTTAGTTACAATAAATTATTTTTAAAGCAGATTTAAAGTGATAAGATGCTAATAGCTTTTTAGTTTATTCTGGTCAGATCAATAAAAATAGTGTGGCTACTTGTTTTGTCTTATATATTCCTGTTGTCCTTAGAGATCAAAACAAAATATTACTTACTTCTGTAGTGCTATAGTTCGTTATGGGCCTCGGCCTCTTTGCTCAACTTTTGCCTGGTGTTTTGTATTGTCGTTGCTCTCCAGTTTTTTTCTTCCTCCAATGTTCTGATATTCTGTGTCACACAGTCTTCTGTCCTCTTCATCTAGATCGAGATTTTCTCCTAGTATTCCTGGGGTATTATCCATATCCATTAGGGCGAGATGTCCAGCCTTGTGAAGAAACCAACAAAATATTATTGCTAAAGTATTATTCAAAAAAACAATAATAATAAATCCACTAATGGAGAGTTCTGTCTTTTAGGACTTTGAATGGGATCACAATTTATTTAACAAATAAATTGCAAATTAAATGTTATAGTCCTATAACTATAACTATCTACAATCCCTTTTTTCTATTATTTAGCTCATTCTAATACTCCATTATTTCATTCATGGTACAATCCTATTATTAGAATAATGATAACTATTGTAATCATTAAGATTCATGTTTTGGTTATTCTTAATTTTGTTGTTGATGCATGATTTTTTTTAATTGTTAAATTATAAAAAACCTTTAATTGCTTTAAAGATTATATAACAACATAAAAATAATTTTATGGTACTTAGTTTACATTCTACAAGACCTAAGGTATTATCAGAAGTTAAAAATATAATCTCTGTTTGGACTATTGATTTAGTGACTTAAGACTATTAGCTATATCTAGATTAATCATTATCTTTTCTTTTATTCATCCAACAAATCAGTAACCAAATTTTACATTCATTACAGTTTTTAAATAAATAATAAATCCATTTAGCAATATTAATACTTTCTTCTTTTTATATTCCAGGCTCCCAAATAATGAATTGTTGTTGGTGTCAGAATCAGGTGAATCTATACCATTCCAGAAAATGTGTTTCTCCAGTGCTCACTACAAAGAACTTCTGAAAGAAAATAGTGCTGTTCTAACACCAAGAAAGACTCCAAAATTTTCAATTAGCATAGGTAGTCATTTGATTAATATTTAGTGAAGTGACAGAATATTTTTAATAACGAAGTATTGTAAAATGTGTATGTAAACAGCCTAGCTCAAAATCGAAACACCTACGAAACTGAAATTGCACATTTAGAGTGTATGTATACGTTTGTATAAGGCAGCAATTTTTTTATTAAAATTGACCTACAAGATGTGCCACTTCATATAACTAATTTTACCATTTTTCAGGATTTTCACTTCAGTTCCAATGATTTTGATTAAACTTGGTCAATCAATTTTGTTTGTTTGAAATAATTAACCATTGCTTTTTTCTATTATATTTATAATTTATGTTTTGTAATTATTTCTGTCAAAATTTCAAATTTGTATTCTATTAAAACACATCAAAATATTACAGATATTGTATTATGAAATAGTCGTAGTTTCAATTTAATTTTTTCTTTCTTTTTTTCTAGCTAATGTTCAGCAGGGAAAACGAACTCGTAAAGTTGTCAGATCTGGAAGTTCTTGTAATTCAGAATCTAAACCTAAGGTAAGTTTTTTTTTTTTTATATTTAAACCATAATAAAGGAATTCCTTTACTGTCATTTCTTTCATGCTTAATATTCTGAATCCATCCTTAAGTATTGGCTGAAGAATTTTTTTTTAAATCAATGATAAGTTAATTACTTTTATAACTATTATACTCTCTGATAAAATTCTTCTCAGTTTATTACTATGATTTATTTATTTCAGCAGTTTAGTTCATCTTCCAAAAAGACTCCTTCATCTAGAACAAAAGTAACTAAAAGGGGAAGAGGTACAACCGAAGGGTCATCGACAGATCTTGTCAAAAGTGAAAAGAAGAAGATCAGGTCAGTATTACTCTTTTTCTTGGAGTTAATTATTGAAATTTGTCCGAATAAAAATCTTAGAGGCCGTGGTGGGAAATGTATTAAGGTATCTTTTTAAACTCCAGACTGCGATGGCCTGCTGGTTCAATTCTGGCCTGGGCAAGTTGACTTTTATGTTGTGATGACTCCATGGAATGACTCTACTTTACGACTCTTGTTAAAATAGGCGGTAACTAACAGTTATAAGCAGTAAATAACAAAAAATAAAAATCTAGAGCTAGACATTTCTAAAAGAGGAATAGATTCACATATTTTTATTTGTTATATTAGTTAGGTATCATGTTGTAAGCCATTTATTATCCATTTTAATTAAATGCTAATTTTTTCAATTAAATCCAGATGGAGGTGATGCTATGAGAAGTCCCCATAAAAAAATAAAATGACTTATATAAATATATATAAAATATAAATGACTTATACAATACTGTTAATTTAAATTAATTAAATTTAGTTTATGGATTGGAAGTAGATGTTGCTGGAAAGTGATGATTTGAATTAAAAATAAAGCATATTAAATAATATAATGAAATAATAATTATTACTTTATATGCCCTTGAATTGAACAAAAAAAAATAACGCCTTATTTATTGATTAAAATCAAATAAAATCTATGTTAATAATTAAATGAATATTTGAGCTCAAAAAAAGGGGGAAAAATTAATTTTATGTAATCGAAAAAATATAATAAAAACACTTATACTTAGGATATTTGAACGATTTGTTTGCATTGGATCCTCCTTAATCTGATAAATACTCAAAAGAACGCTTGTGTCAATTGAACATTTTTAAATATGTAAATAAAGACTTTTTTTATTCAAATCTATTCTATCTTTTCTTCAGATAGTTAATCGTTATTTTTTTTTTTAATAGAGGTTCCAGCCAGAAGAAGTCCAACATTGAAGTTAAACTTAAAGAAATCAGTACGCCTCATCTTGGTAAGAAATATTGTAATAAATCACGTTTCCTAATATTAAATTCTTGTCTATAAATATATATCAATTGATGTATAAACAAACATGTTTAATTTTTTATAATGCTATCTTGATCATTGTTAGTTAGGGTTCCTAAATATTTAAAACCCTTGTATAAGATCATTTAATTTTATTAGTGCAGTATTTGGAAAGGAAGCGTTGTGCTTTTATTATTATTTGTAATATTTGGAAATACTGACCTAACCCGGAACCAAAATTAATAAAAAAATTAAATATATCAAATTTTTTTTTATGTTTTTGAAAAATAGTTACCATTGTATTTATTCAAAAAGATAACTTCATTAAAAATGTGAATAAAAATTACATATTTTTTTTAGGAGTTGAAACAGAAAAAAAAGAAGTTGTTAGAAAACTGTGCTTGGAGGGCGAGACCCCTGGTTGTTCCTATAAAGATTCCCAAAAATTAGACATTTCTGAACAATCACTCAGTACTGATACTGAATCATCAGGGTTAGAGAAATAATTTTTTTTTTTAATATGATTTATTTTTTAATTTAATAAATAATGTATTTTTTTTTTCAATTTAAAGGGACCAGAAAATAGTTATTGATGAAATATCTTCTCCGACATTGGATGAAGAATTGATACTAGATATATCGAGAAGATCTTTCAGAACAAAGTCTAGCTTGAAGAAGGCTACTGCATGTAAATTAAATTCTTTATTATTCTTGTTGTTTGATGGTCATTTAAATGAATTAATATGTTTAAAAATTATTGATTATTGTCTTAGATAATCCCAAGAACCAAGAGAGTATAAATAAACTAGGACCACTTCCAGAAATAGATTGTTTTTCATCATATAATTTTGTATTAACTCATTCTATAAAGAAAGAAAAACCGATGATTTCACATGAGGAGTCATATAGTGAAGAGGAAACTGATTGTAAGTTAGTTTATTTTTGTTATTTCACTACATGAGGCACTCGGTCGTAAAATATGGTATCTAATATTCATTGTGAATTAATGTCTCCAGATTATTTAAGGCTACTATCGTTGATTTTTTATAGAATGTTTAAGAAATTCATGTTTGAAAGGAGTTCCAATTTGTGGTCATACCACAACAAATGTTGGTACCATATTATGGTGACTCCTGGCCCCTGTTTCATAATGAAAGCTAATAGTATTAGTTCATAGTACAAGTGCAGAAATTGGTGTGGTAATAATACTAATACTTATTTTTTTCTTGATGGGGATGACTATTAGTGGTATTACGGGAATTAAAAAATACTAAAGTACAAGTTAATATTGTACAAGTCTGTGTAATTGAATTAAGTAAAATCTACAAGACTAATAGTATTAGTTTGCACTTTATTATGAAACTGGGCCCTGGCTATACGTAAAATATGGTAATTAAAAAACATTTGAATATTGTCACTGTTTTCATTCTTTCAATCACCATGTTTTACTACTGAGTTTTTTTTTATTAATTGCACCTTTTGTTTTTCCGCATAAATCTCAGATGTAATCCAGTTTAGCAGGTGCACTTGATCACTCATTGTGTGTATGAAACACGTAGATATAATCCAAATTTGATGCTTATCCCAGCTTGTGTTCATTTCTCTCTATTATATAAAAAAAGTTGTTAGGAATCCCTGTAACAATTTATTTTACTGAGTGGCACTCTCAGTTAGGACAGAGATGAAATTATTAGTTCTTCTGCTAGCATACTATGAGTTATCTCGTAGTTGGTGTTATTGCCTGTGACGCCAACCTACGAGATAACTCATAGATTGTTTACTTGGCTTAACTGACCAAACTTAAATTAGCTTCCTAGACTGAAATGTTGAAAAGCACTGTGGCAGTCAATGTGTTAATTGATTGTCTCAAACTACTTCTTTTGTTATTTTGATTATTCACTGTAATTAATTTTTTTCTATTATATAAAAAAGTTTTTTGTTATCACCGTGAAATATTTTATTGTACATATAGTGCAATTAAATGAACTCTGTATATTAATAATTGACCATATTTGAATATGAAGGAGATGTTCGGTGTGATCAAAAAGGACCAAAAATTAGTTAACAACTATTTATTTGCTGACATTTGACCCCACTGTGGTGTTTAAAGCAATCGAACGAGTGTTCATGTACAGTTGTATAATTTTTAAAATGAGGGTTGGTTGACTGTTAGACAGAGGATACCCCCTAGTAATAATATAAAACAAATTATTCATATATATTTTTTCACAATGGTGACTTTGTAAACAATGAAAACTGCCATTATTATTTTCAACATGAAGTTAAAAGAAATTAGAATTCGCTATTTATTAATTAAAATTTGAAATTTTTCATCCATTGATAAATATTTATTTAATTTATCAAATTTGAATTTTCTATAAAAATTCTCTTTATTGCTTAAAATTTCTGCTTCTGTTTTTATTTAATTAAGAAATTAATTTAATTATTTATTTATTAGTTGAAGATGTAAGAATAACCTTGTTTCAAGAATCTATATAATGTTTTTAGATCTCCTTATTAATTATTATATGTGAAATTTTTGTTTATTAATTTATTATTTAACTGACAACAATATGATTATTGTCAATATTTTTATAATAAGAACAATTGAATGTGATATTATAAAATATATTTATTTAAAATACCTGATGATGGGGCGATAGCCTCGAAACATTGTGAATGAATCATTAAATAAAGAAATTTAAATAAGAAAGAGTACTTTTATTCACTACATCTAATTTTAACTCATCCAGTTCAAACCTATGACATTATAATTCATTATTTATTAATTAAAATTTGAAGTTTTTCATCTCCATTGATAAATATTCATTCAATTCATCATATCAGATTTTTATCCGAATTTTCTATCCAGATGCTCTTTATTATTTAAAATTTCTGCTTCTATTTTTGTTTTATTAAGAAATTAATTTAATCATTTGTTCTTTATTTATTAGTTGAAGATTACTATGAAACGAAAATTCCTTTTGACTACCTTTGGTTGAAAGAGCAGATTTTAAAAGGTGGAGGAAAGGTGTACAAGAGCTTGCTGGATATCTTTAAAGAGGATTATTCCAATACAGTTGTCATAGCTGACAACATCTTCGAAACACCAAATTACCTTTTGGCAGTATCTCTCGGGATTCCTATTTATAGACATGATTTGATTATTAATTGTTGTATTCAGGTAAGCTGTTATTTGTTTCTAAATTTAGTGTTTATTTCATCTTCAACCTTCTTGTTATCCTAGATTAGCTATGTTTCTTATCTGTAACCTAATTTATTTCTTTTAGCTAAAACGATTTTTCATCCTTTATGTGATATCCACTCATCATCTATCTAAAGTTTGATTTTTATAATGATCATCTTTATTTATTAATAACTGTAATCAATGCTTTTCATAACAATCCAAAGTCGTGACTTAACCATTTTTTTGAGTAACATATATTAAAGATATTAATAAATAAAGTCAATATCTTTATAAAAATCAAACTTTAGATGGATGAGATGTGGATATCACATTAAAAAAATATTAAATTGAGTTATGGAAAAGAAAATCATGCAAGAAGTATTGTAATTAACATTTAGAAAGTAAAAAAAAAATCCTTGAATTAATATAATTAAAATATAGCATTATAACCCTTTGAAAAATAATTAATAAAAATTTATTTGGAAGTAAAATTTTAGAATTTTGCAATAAATCCAGATAATTGTGATTATATATTTATTCGTTAATAGGAATTAAGATATAAGTCACTTTTATTTTCCGAAGTAATAATACAGGGGCCAGGTGCATGAAATCTATCTTATAGAACATACATCTGCTAATATTTTTAAAAATTAGTTTCCATCACACTTAACAAGGAAAAGCATTTCTGGTGGTTCCCAAACTCTTATTGATTAGCTAATTAATTAAATTAAGTAACAAATTAGGTTGTTATTTTTGTTTGTTTTTTTCACCTTTGACTCCTTAACGGTGCATCCTAACGAAAAAGTTGCAGTATAAGAAATTAAACAGCTTCAAATGATTACCATAGCATATCAATTTGATTCAGTAGGATTTTGTATAGCTATAAGCCATCATATAAAAAGCAAAATTTATTTTCTGATTTTCCCAAAATCTATGGTATAGCGTTACATATGAATTTGAACTTAACACGGAAACGCATTTTCGGCTGTCATAAAATGGTTTTGTAATATTTATGTAATGCAATATTAAGCCAAGTAAAGTTTAAATAGCAATTTATTAACCATGATGACACATTGTCATCATCTTCGTATGACACTGAATTAATAAATAAGGACTCCAGAAAGTTATTGTATATTACCATATTTTCTATAAAACATTTAGTCAATGTGCATAATCCAGAACAATGTAAAAAAAAGTTTAAAAAACTTTTTGAACATGTAGAAGAGGTTATTGAAAGTATGTAAAATAAAAGAATACATAAGTAAATAAATTTATATACTTCAAAAAGTAAATTTGGTAATAAAGAAAATTTGAAGGATTGTAAAAATCCTTCATGGAGTTAGAGTCCAGAACAATCATAGGTGATGGAAGGAAGGACAAAGAGAGGTACATCGGCTCTTCCCATCACTCCAAACCCAAGCTAGAAAAGTGACCTCCCTTGACGACACTGTGTCGTTATCCATGGTCAAAATGTTAGAACTTAACAAAAATAAATATTGGTTGTTCTCCCCTTTCAATGTGTTAAAGAAAAACATTTAATTTATATTTAATATGTAAAAAACAATTAATTTATATTTGTTACAGAAAAAGCCCTTAAGGGAGATGATGGGCCATGCTATGAAATTGCCTAATGGAAGATCTTTGGAATCTGGTCGGTGGGTGGAAACATCAACCCGTTGTTCCCTAAAAGGATATTGTTGTCTGTTATCTTTAAATGTCAATATTAGCACTTTAAAATTTTGGAAAAAGTTACTCTTAAATGCTGGTGCGATAGTGATGAACGGCGATGGAATAAAAATTAGTAAGTAATTTAAATATTGTAAAAACTTTGAATATCATATTTTTAATGAATTAGATGCAGTTAACAGAAGCATTCCTTACTTGCGTAAAAAATTATTTAGTCCCATTGCGATAGCAAAAAAAATAATTTATCTAAATAAATCCTGAATAGGCTTTTACAGCATGATAATTAGGATAAAAATGGTATACGTTTTAGAAAAAAATTGTTATATTGTAACTTGGTAAAAAAAAAATAAATTGATAAAGGTAGAAAAATATGTTTTTTCACATCTAAGATGATAAAAAAATTTAAATCTTTCAACAAATTTTCACAAAAAATAATAGTTATAAATTTTTGTACAAATCAAGTGAATGTGTCACATGATGGAGGAAGCTGTATGGTTAAATGATAAAATGATTATTAATATCTAAGTGGCCTGTGTTCTTCCTATTTTCAAATTAAAATGTTTATTTATATGTAAAAAAAATTGTAAAAATCCCAGAGGTATTTCTTTAACTAATGTTATCCTTTTGGTTTGGTATCATTAAAATAAGGTGTTATTGCTCAATTTTATGTAGTTATTTATTTACATGCACCATATTCGTGTTTAATAATGTTTCCCATTGTGATTAATCTCAGTACTCCGAATACACCAGTGATCCGAACTGGCATTAAAAAAAAGTTGCTTTTTTGAGAAAACTTAGCAGGCTATAACATTTTTATTTTCTATTAAAAGTGCCCATGTGTTAAGGACATTTTAAACTTCCCAATCTATAGGCAAGTTATTGAAATTTCTGTCAAAATTCAAAGTGGAAATTTTTACAGTTTCGATATCGGTTAATCAAAATTATTATCAAAGTATCCATAATATATTTTGTTGGAATTAAAAATACATAATATCTATTGTATAAATCATCTGATTTCGTATAACTAATGTTGTGTTGTTGTTGTTGTCTGGGGCTGTAGGGCGTAAAACCCTGAGGTCATCAACGCCCATGAATAACTAATGTAATTAATAGCAGAAATATGTAAAATATAAATTTTGTTGGTAAACTCATTTTTTTTAAATAACATTTTAAATAAATCCATACCCATAGTATTTTTTTTCTATTTAAACTTTTTTTCACTTATAAATAAACAATCCTATAATTTTAACAAATTAAATCATTACTTAGGTATGTAGAGAAGAAAACAATTTTTAATTTTTTGAAACTTCAAACTGTTCAATTTCCATTAAAATAAGTACAAATAATTAAATAAATACAAATATTTACCTACATTCATATTGTTGATTTTTTCTCATTTGTCCTAATAATTTCTGTAATCTGAACACCCCTTCCCCCTGCAGCAATTAGTTTAGATTACCAATTTTTTTATTTATTTATTTTATACCAGATCGGCCTGGTGGGCCTTACATGGTTGTATAACCATTACAATATATATATTTTTTTTAACAGTTGATTATCGGGGGTATAGTCTCGTACAAAAGATACCCCTAACTATATACAATGTTATAAAAAAAAGATAAAATAAATAGATAAGAGTAATGCTTCTTAATAGAAGAAAAAAGTAAACTTAATAACAAAAAATAATGATATTTGTAAACTTAACAATTGCCCTCTAATGGTAAAAAGAAACAAGTTAATTTGAAAAAGGAATGAGAGAAAAAAATAAATAATAATAAGTTAAATAACAGAATGTCTTCCAGCAGCCTGGGCTTAAGTCTTCGGGTTGAGGTTGGGTTTCCCAGGTTGTAGGTCACTGCTCCTTTAACTGTCGGCAACTGGAAATGGAACTTCATGAACCGTTTTTTGATGTAATCTTCTATTGACTCCATTTGTAATTCCCAATGCAATTGGTTATTTCTTATGAACCAAGGATAGATTCCTAAGATTACACTGTACTCATTTTTTTTTTTTTTATTGCTGTTCTGCATTTTTCAATTAGATTTAAGTTTTGAATTCATTTTGTTTTATCTATTCATCTGTAATAACAACTATTGTTGAGTTCATCTAAGAGAATAAATTGATAACAAATTTTATATCTCTTTAGTTTCAGAACAACAAAACCGTATCAGTTTCATCATTGGTGACGCAGCTCTTCCTGAAGAAATTTTGGCTCTTGCAAACTGCTACGAAATACCTATGGTTTCAACTTTATGGGTTTCGCAGAGTATTATTCAAGGCAAACCCAGAAGTTACGATGTTCATCCCCAGTACAGTATTCATCACATCCCTTCTTGAAGACTGGACCAAACACTTCTGAAAACTTATATTAGTGTTGACATTAGTTTAAAAAACATTTTAGTATTTGAAACGGGTATTTTATTCAGTGAAACTGCCTCAGGCTATACTGGCTGTTATGAGAATCATTTGCTCAATTTTAATACTTACTTAAGTATTTTTTTTCTTTTGGATATTAAATATCCTTTAATACATAAAATTATTATTGATATTAGCTTATTGACATTTTGGTATAAATGACTTTAATTTGAAACAGGCATTTATTAGGTTTGTTGAAGCAATCCATGACATTATACATTGGTTTGTATAGATCTTGCTTCAGTTTTTACATTTTTGTTATAATGTGTAGTCTTTTGCTTCTATTCCATTCTGGTACCAAAATGATGACTATAAAAAAAAATATATTTTTTTAATATTATAGAGTTCAATTGAATTTACCCACATTATTACTTTAATTATAATTTCCATTTTATTTCTCTTTTTTCAGATGTCCCAACTTTTGTACCATTTTATTTCTAATTTTTACTTGTGAACCTGCCTTAATTTATATTTTGTTAAATTGTTTCACATGTTTATAATCTTTCAAGATGAGTAATCTTAATCTTAATAGTTTCTCTAAATAATCAAAATATTATGTTTTCTGCCTTTTTTTTTTTCCTTTATTTTATTGATAATGTCACTATTTTCAGATACTTGGAATCTTAAATATTTTAATTTTGAACTTAAAACAAAATTATGGTGGTGAAAACATAAAATCTTTATTTATTTACTTAAGAATCATCATTAATTTTGAGTCCCAACATTTTAGCTATAAACATATATATAAAGATCTAACTTTATAACTGTAAGTAGTGCATTTAAGGCCTGCCTGTATTAAAAGATTTTTTTTTCTATTTATTTACAAACGAGCATTAATCAATTGTACAAAAAAATATATTGTTGTATTTGAATTTAAGTTATTGTTGTACTATCTTTACTTTTCTGCCACTACTAGGCAAGGAAAGTATTGTATTTTATGTTTATAATTCAATAATGTTGTTACATGCGAAAATTAGATTTAATTTTTTTTTTTTTTACATTTTAACATGACATATCAATCAAAATATAAAAATTATAGAATATTTAGACGAGTTGTTAACTGATAGTTGTTCATAAATTTTTTGCTCTCTATTTGTGCAATTATTTAAGAAAAAAAATATTTATTTACTATTTTGTCTTTTATTGAAAGTTTATGTAATAAATTCTATTATGTTAGTGCAATTAATTATGTAAGATTCTTCATATTTTGATTATATGACTGGAAGATTAAAATTGGTGAAATAAGATCTGATTTTTATTGTTTATTGAAAATATTCATCAGTTTTTATCTAAAACATTGGGATCAATATTCTGTCTTTAGGACTGCGCTCTTCATTCCAATTTTTCATGATACGATCAAATATTATTTCATCCTAATCTAGGAAGTAATTATTCTTGGAAACTTGTATTCAAGAGGTATCATATCGTTTCTTAATTACGTTGAACTCATAAGTTATATGGATATAATCCATTAGAGTTAAGTGTAACAATGAAACATGATTATGATACTCTTCAGCAATATGGTTTTAAATATAATTATGCTAATGAGAAAACATAATATTATTTATGAAGGATGAACCAAAGACAGTTTCTTTTATCATTAATTAAAGTATATAAATTGGAATGAAGGTTTTAAGTACAGTCCTGTAGATGAGATGTTGTTATCTAAAACCGTCGATAATAACTTTTGAATATTATCAAAAAAGAATGACTTTGTATTGTTCTTCTTCCTTGATTTGTTATCACTAATTCCCATAGAAGTTATAAGATTCAAATCTTATTCTATTGGTTAGTATTTGTATGATGATAACAAATTGTGATATTATGTTGAAGATTAAATGTATGTTGTTTTTGTAGAGATTGATAATAATATTAAATTAGACATATCAAATTTATATGTCAATCGTGAAATTTTTATACTGTTTTGTTAAATAAATTATATTTTGCCTGAACATTATATTTTATTTTAATATTTAATATTAATTGAGCCTTCTTGGTTACTTTGTGTTGACAATTCCTATACAATGTAAGAATGGATTGACTATCCTGAAATTCACAATTTTTTTTATTTAGAGAAGAAACTTGGTGGAACCACATAGTTTCGTCTGAAGTTTCTTTTTAAGTTCATATTCTACCCCCTAACTTCCTCGAGTGCACATAACACTGTATTTTTCATTGGAATGGAACATACCTTATTACAGATTCTTTTAGGGAATGAAATTCTAAAGTAATATATGTTATACTAGTGAAAATATCAATTTGATGCTTAAAAAAGGTGCTAAAAAAAAAATGCAAAAAAAAGGAATTTTGTTTAGACAATTTTCCTACTTCATAAAGAGAGCCTTGTATCTAAAACATACCTAATTAAAAATTAAAATTTTTTGCAAATTAATTCATGTACTGAGGATTACGTTTAGTATTAACAGATGTTTTAATTTGAATATGAGCCCAAATTGTCTTTTTGCTGAAAAGGGGATAAAATTCTCAAATATGTGCATTTGATAACCGTTTCTTACAGTACATCAAACAAAATACAAATTTCATAGAACAAAAATTATAGCTATACCACTTATTATGGAGGAGTTTGTGATAGAGGGTTCCAAAAGAAAACTTTTGTACGAAAATTTGTAATAAAAAATACTTGAAGGGAAAATTGGCACCTTTCCAGAGCAATGGATCAATATTTTCATTGTTATAATATATCTTTAAAATTTAATCTATGAAAGTTGTCATAACCTATACAAAAAAAAAAATTTCAACTCTCATTGGAGGGGTCTCTGTTTACACTCCCAACTAACAGCCCTGATATGTTTATCTATGACCCTACAATGTAGATCGGAACATAAATGATAAAATGATATTCAATTATATATGCATGCTTTCAGCTGAACCTTGCCCTATAGATACTGGCCTATCATAGATATGTCTATCTATAACACCTTACAATGTAGATCAGAACATTGGTATAAAATAAATAAATAGTTATATAAAAAGTGAATGCATCGACTTATGATAGAATGATATTCAATTATGTATGCATGCTTTCAGCTGAACCTTGCCCTATAGATAAAAATACTTTTCTTATAAAATATGGCTAAGGAATTGGTTTTGCAAGATTATTAGTTGGTTTTATGTAATTGAAGGAAGATGGTCCAAGTGGCAATCAAACAGGTACCCAAAATAGTAGAGCCATTTAGAAATATTTATATTTTTTAAATAAAATGGAGCAGGGTAGCTTACGGAGTTAGGCACCATGCTTCCTATCTCTCAGGCTGGAGTTCAAGTCCGACTGTGGTAGATATTTATTTATTCTTTCAAGTCAGCCTTAGATTGACTTTAGGGTCAGGAAACTTTCCTAGGGCACACCTATCATCTACAACATTGAGTACCCCTTACTTGGGGGAAAATTAGCAGTTAAAGGTGCCTTCTAACCACAACACTTCCTTGCACAACCATAGGTCTAGAAATAGTACTTCCTAATAAAGTACTGAACACATGTCCTTTCTATAATATATTGAAATTTTTTTTCACTACTTATATTTTATTTGAACCCCATCCAACCATCTTCCTTCTATAGCTTAAGGAATGAATCAAAACATTAAAATAAACATTCATGTAAATATATATTCATATAAATATTTATTAAATATATATTCATGTAAATATTGTCTAAAAGAAATTATTATTTAGATTATTATAGTTCAAATACCTTGTGAATCCATGATTTGGACAGAAATGTTTGTGGTGCAGCCTTTTTAACCTGAGACTGTTTCGACCCTTGACTAATATTTCATTCACCGACTTGTTCTCTGTGACATACATATATATATATATATATTACTTTCTATATAATTATATATACTGTGCCCTTAATTCTAATACCTCCTAAATAATTTTTTTGTTTAAAATAGAGTTCTAAATGAATCTTAAAGTTTAATGCATTTATTATCTGTTAGATAATAATAGACTATATCAATAATAATTTAATATTATATTAATAATAATATAATATTTATATTAAGAACTAACAGATAATAAATTGGTCAAACTTTAAGATTCACTCACAACTTTACTATAAAAAGTAAATGTATTTGAGAGATTTTGGAATAAGGGTTGCGATATCAAATTTACTGAAATATATGAACAGGTACTGTGAATGCAGAATAATCAAAAATACTTAAGAAATGATATTTGATACACAATATTTAAAGCAATTATTATATTGGAAGATTATTAGCAAACCATTTAAGAATAAGATTGTTGGGATAGTGATCAAGAAGATTCTGAATAATAATGGAAAATATTTATTATAAACTAACGTTTCAACACAAATGTCTTTATCAGAGCTAAATAAACAAGTTGAAAACATTGTAATGTTAGGGTTTTTTATATAACTTTTGATATGTAATCTTAAAGTAATACTATACCTTACCATGCTCGATACAATGTTTATTTAGTCCTTATGGAGACCTGCAACATGCAACGAAATATTGGCTTTGGCTATTCATTCATTTAAGCTATTTCTTAGTAAATAGTGTTTTAGTATTTTTTAGTACCTTTTTTTTTACTACCATACAGGCTATCTTATCCTTAAATTTGTCTCCTCTTTAAGTGATATAATGGGAGTTTCTAGTTGCTAAATAATGTTCAGTAGTCTCATCTCAATACTTTTTCATTTACTTTTCAAACCTTTTCTTTCTGTAGATTATTTGTTAATATTCTGAGAATCAAATGGGTTTAAACCATCTTTTAAGTCAGTATTGAACTGCTAAAACTGGAACTAACCAAATAGATTATAAACTACAAATTTCAGTCAGTTCATTATTAATTAAAAAGATAGGTGAAACCCATTCAATTTTCAGAATACAGATTCATTAATAATACACAGAAAAGAAAAGGAAGCTTTTAAAAGTAAATGGGAAAAATACTGAGATGAAATTTAAGTAACCTCGAATATTAATCTCACCACAGAGCTATTTTTTTAAAAAATCTTATTAATAATTTAAAAAGTCTTCATTACCTTGTATTTTATTACATCTAATTATAACGTCAAGTCAACCATAGAAACTAAAACTAACCAACCATTCAATCTTTTCATAAATGAGTACTCAAAATTAAAAAATATTGATATATCCCTCTTACCAATGATGCAGCAATATACATCTCATCATACGGAATTAGTACAATCATTAATAGACTAAAAGAAGCTTTAAAAAAAAAAATCTGACTTTAACAAATGGAAGTTTCATCTAAATGTTGAAAAAACAGAAGCCACAATTTTCATGAAACAACAACCTATACTCCCATCGAATATAGTTTTAAATGATACTTTTCTCCATTTCGCCAAATCAGTTAAATACTTAGGAGTCACTTTAGATAGCAAATTGTTACTTAAAAACTATATCAATTCAAATTATAAAATCCAAAGGAAGTAATATATCGATGTTTTAATAAAAAATCAAAATTATACACCAGAAATAAATTGCGAACGAATCAGGAATAAATTGCATAACATTTTCTTGCCTCATATGGAGCTTCACTATTCCAAACAACATGAAAAAACTACAAGCATTTCAAAACAAATGTCTCAGAATTGTTAATAACTATTCATATTACAACAGAATAACTAAAATGCATTCAGAACTAATTATCTACACCATAGATGAATACATATATAAATAGACCTATATCCAATCTTGCTCTAACTCTTTAAAGAAATAGGAAATTATACAAAAACACAAAATTTATAAATACATATGATTGACCTAGACACCAACATAAATATATATATATATATATATATATATATAACTAGACATATAGATTATAACTAGACATTATAATTTAGTGAAATAAATTTTTTTTTCAATTATTATTAAAATAAAAAAAAATAAATTTCTGCAATGGAATTAACATTTGAGGTTACCATTAGGACTATTTAATATACTAAACATCAATTTAATCAAATATCAAATACTATATCTAAAAAAATAATAAAAATGAATTTAAATTGAATAAATCATAGTGACCAAATTGCACAAGGAGCCAAATCGAATTAGGACCGGATGCGTCATAATTAGATTAAGGTAACCAAGATGCTTTAAAGCCGTTGCAATGAGTATACACAAATATAATATTCTTGAAACTAAGGGTTATTTTCAATTTTTTATATTGTAATATTTTTCTATGACTTAATATAGACATTTTAAAAATCATTTCAGCCAAGATATTTCTTAGTAATGCGATTTTTTAATTAAGAATTTTGATAAATTTCGACAGTTATCTATTTATAACTTATTAGAAATATTAAAAAAAATATTTTATCAAGTTTAAATAATCTTAGATAATATATTAAACTATAGTCACTATTTTATTTAGCTATTTTAGTTGATGGTTAAGCGAGTACAAGTTTGTCCGCCAATACTGGCTAATTCAGTTTTAAAAAAATGGCCGGTCGGAATGAAGTGATTTTTTTGTGATTGTGCTTTTTATTATTAAATTTAAATTAAGTGCCGCTGTTTTCTGTGTTTAAAGTGTTAAAACATTACATCGTATGTGTAATTAGGTATAAATTCAAATAAGAAACATGATTTGTTTTTATATTATAATTGGTTGCTATTTTACATAATATGTAATAGGAGTATCTCATATAATGTTTAAACCATGGGCATTATTAGTTTTATTTTTAGATACACACTATTCTGTTACAGTTAATTTGCTTTTCAAATGATTAGAATCTAATAGTAACATAATTTATTCAGCTTAACTTTCGGTATTATTAAGTTTGAAAACTTCAAATTTCATAAAAAATTTCCTTACACGTCCGCCATTTTTTTGTTACATGAAAAAATTTCTACATTTTACTTCAAAAGTTTTAATTCCAATTGTGATATTTTATTTGTTCATCTTTGGATATTCATATACATTAATTATTAAGTATTAAGTTATACTTAGATAATATTTATTTTACCAATTTTAATTGGCTTAATACTTTTCAAATTGATTAATATTTAAAATTCAGTTATAATTTACACTAGCACATCTTATTTATATTTAATTATTGTTAATTTGAAAATCTAAAAACTTGAAAAATATTTCAGGTGCGGTGTTTTATCTACGTAGTAGCCGAGTGAAGATCCCATTGATCACACTAGATGGAATGCTGAAAGTACCTCAATGCGTTTGATAATACCTACTATTTCACAAGTGTCACTCCAATATGAAGAAGGTTATATTCTCACTTATTTTTCATCTTTTTGGAGGTAACAGTAATCAGTGCATAAGACATTAACATTTTTCCATGTTACTTATTTTGTTTTTCCTCAACCTTTATTTCTCTCCTTGATTTATTTCTCATTCTGTTATTGGTTTATTATATTACCTCAATGATCTTATTTGTAGTAATTATTTGATTTGTTTTCTCTCTATTTGTACTTTTCTACTTTCACTTACCAACCTGTGGAAAACATGTTTAGTGGAAATATTTCAATCGTGCAAAATTTCGAATTTGATTTTTTTTAAGGGAATTTTCATTTTAAAGTCTCTTGAGTCCTATTAACCTAGTCTTATAAAATGATCTGTATGCGAACAGTCTGAAATTAAATATTTAGAGCAAGTGTATGCCTGGCGTGTATACTGTATTATTTTGTTAAAATCGGCTGAGCAGAAATGCCACTTTAAAGTATCAATTTTACATATTTTAAAATTTTCTCAAAAACTGCTCTCACGATTTTGATTAAACTCATTAAATCAATGTAATATTTAGTGGTCTTCAACATTAAATATGTCTTATTCCAATTTAAATAGTTTAACAGGGCTTTAATGACAATTCTTTTAAAAATTTCCCCCTAAAGTACCTTTAATTTTGCTTTCTTAAATATAACAACCAATTCTCACTCTAAGCATTAATAAACAATGGATTAATACAAAATATTAAAGAATTTTATGAATAACTAAAGAAGAAAAAAGGAAAAATAGACATCCAAACGGGAAGAACTGAGACTGTGTGAGACAATCTTTCCCGATTGTATTATGGCTTAGTTGTCTTTTGTTAAACTGTTATATTCTTGGCATGAACATAGTTGATATTTGTAATTTTCGTCTTGAAAAACCTGAAAATACAAATTTTTATAGTAATTGATAGTTGTGTGATGCAGCACTGCATTTTTATTGTTTTTATTCATTACTGTATTTTTTATTCTATTTCATTTGAGCTTCTATATTCTTTTAATTTTCTCTGCTCGCTTTTTTTTTTTCATTTTTATTACATTCTTTTTTCTTTTTTTTAAATATTTGGAATACTTTTTTGACTTTACCTAGACTATCTTATCCTTCACTTTTGTAGATTCAACAATTTTCAGGGGTTGTCATGCCTGAATCATATATTTGCTTCAGTATTGAAAAATTTGTAAATTATCAGAAATACATTAACTATCAATATTTATAAATAAAAATGGACTTGTGTGCATATATTTCACTTTATATGCATAACTAATAATCACAGATCACTGGTGTTTATGTGTAGCTATAGCCTCAAGTCTCCCATGGTGCGCTATAGTGGTAATAATGATGTGGGAGATATGATTGAAATTGGTTTACTTAGGGAATTTTTAAATTTCGAATTAATTTAACTTCATTTCCGTCCAAAGAAGTTGGTTTATCATATTAACTTTTGAAAACATTTTGTAAAGAAGATGGTTCAAAAAATTACTGTTGAATATACTTTATAGTTGGGAGTACTTACAAAAGAAATGAATGAGATTTTATTCACATCATTCATCAGGTTATTTTATATTTTAAGGGATTTTTAATCCCTTAAAATACCGGTTAATACTATCCTCTTATTTCCACGGTGCTACAGACTGATTGGTCCTTTGCCTTCCTCCATGGCTCGATCTTGTGTGGCTGCTTCCCAATTTTAAAGATTCAGCAATTCAAGTCAAGAGCATTCTTGACAATCGCATCTTCCAACTCAGTTTTGGTTTGCCTTTATACTTTGCCTCTGGAATGGCCCAGCTTCCTGTCCTATAGCTTATTAGGAATCTGGTCATTTGTCATTCTGGTGACATAGCTGGCCCATCTCAGTCTTCCCAACTTGATGGTCTCTAATAAATTGGCTACTTCTAAGAGCTCATACACCTCATTGTTGTATCACCTTCTCTTCTGATCTTGTTTAATAGGGCTAAAACTCCTCTATTATATTTTCCTTCTTTTTTATTTCCTCCTTGGCTGTTAAAGTTCAAGCCTATATGTAAGGACCAGCCTGATAAGAGTTTAGAAAATTAATCAAGAGATCAAAGGATTTCTGGAATACTTCCTCAAGCCAAAATAGCCTCTGTTACCCATCATCAGCCTCTGGGATATTTATATTGTGATATCATTTTTAGAGCCAACAATAGACATTGAGTACTTTAACTAGTCTATTCTCTGTAAGCTAAACGGACCTATAACTAAAGGTTCTTTTTCCGCACTCATATGACTCTGGTTAGCTATCATGCTCTTCTTTTTCTGTTTATTTATTGCCCCAGGTCCATGTATGTAGCAGCTTCCATTAGATTCTGGAATGCCTTCTTAATTGCTTTGAGCAAAATACTGATATCATATTACTATCTTTACTATTATTTAAATTAATTAGGTTTAGCTATTGTTCACTACAATCTGTTTCCCATGTTTTTTATGTAGATTTAAAGGAATGAGTAATTAAATATTATGTATTACATTTCTTTTTAGTGATTAAAATTGTTGTTGGGACCTTCCCTCACTTTTATACTGATATACATTAAATTTTACCACTTAGAGAAATATCAAAAAATATCTTTTTATTTCTTTCTTTAGTTTTTTTAAATGATTTTATTCAATTTATCAATTTCTTCTAGTCATTTATTCATTATAATATATTCAGTAAATTTTATCTCAGTTATAATGGAGTGAAACAGGTGTGTAGAGAACTACCCATTGGTAGCACTCTAAAGATGAATATAATAAACAAATTAAATTTACCTTAAGCTGGTGAGGTGAAATTTGCAATTTATAGGCACAACAGAGGAGCTTGATTCTAATGCACTCCAAATTTTTTTTTAATGGTTTAAAAATTAACAGCAGTCCTTGATCTTGTAATATGACATGAAGAATACAGAGGAAAATGTTTCAGTCATATTTTATTTTTGTTCACACATTTACTTCTGTTTTATCACTAGGATTTTTATGTAATGAAAAAGTCACAACATGTTCAAAAGTATATATTTTTGTTTAAATATAAAAAAGTTCAGAACTATGAATGTTTTAGCTTCCTATAACATGGTTGAAAATCTTGTTCCAGTAGTACACATCCAGTGCTTATTACTAGAACTATCCATTATTTGAGGAAATCTCAACGAAAGTAGCCAGCCGTCGGTCATTTTATCACTGTACAGGGTACTATTCCTTTAGACACAAAGTAACTATGCAAATCCTGATTGCATACTGGTCGTCGGGTCTTGCAGGAACGTAACTTTGTTCTACTGGGTATTATTCCTGTAGATACAAAGGGTTATTTGAGTTACAGAAGTCAAGGGTGGTGTGGCAACCAGCCCTGTGCAGCTGGCTTTCAGCAGAAGACCACCCCCTGCCCTACACTTTCAGTCACCCAACCAAGCACCAGGGACCAGCAGTCTTCTATCCAGGAGTGCACACCTTCACAAGACAGACTGGAAAGGATACAGATCCAGTGTCAAAGAAACTCTCCCTGTGGTTATGCCACTAGGGACATCGGAAAAGGTGGATGCAGTGGTGGAGGTCATCACTACATTATCCAGGATGCAGTTGGCTTTACCATCCCCAAGTTCATGCCACAGCCCAACGCCTTTAGGAAACCGCCAACGCACATTCAAGCCCTCATCGGTCAGCGAAACAATGCGATGACCCGGCAGATAGTTAGCCTCATGAGGGACTGGAAGACCTCGCTCTGGCATGACCAGCAGACAGATGATCATGTGACCAGTGACAGAGGACACATGATGATCACCGCCAGTAATGGAGACTCGTGAGGACCTTTGTCAACAAGAAATGGAATGTGCCCCTGACATGTGGAATGATCTGACATTGGGGCAACATGGTGAACTCCTGGCCACAAGCTATGCAGCGAGGGATGCTGAACGGATGACCAGTGCACCTCATCCACAACCTGGACTACCGAGCCCCAAGGAGAAGCCTCTATTCTCCTGCTTCAACCAGCTAGAGTCTGTACTATGAAGCGTCAAAGGGAACAAGGCGCTGGGACTGGACTGAACCTCCTATGTACTCATGAAGATGCTTCCTAGGAAGGGTAAAGCCTTCCTACTCTAGACACTGCAGTCATCATCACTTATGCGCTTAAAAGTATTGGGATTAGGGTGAACCCTGGCAAAATGGACGTCATCGTGATGTCGTTCCAAAAAGAAAAGAAGCCATTGCCTACCACCTTCAAAGTCGACGAAGTTGACCAGCGGATCTCCACCTCCATTCTTTATCTGAGCGTCACACTGGATAGGCACCTCACCTTCTTCAGTCACGTTCAGAAGAGACTCAAGCTGGCCCGCCAGAAGACCTACCGTTCTATCACCTGCTCAAGTCCCCACAACTCTTTCTAAGGCTGAAGCTGGAAGCCTACAAAGTTATAATCCGCCTGACTCTGCTCTATGGTGCACCTCTGTACTGGAGAATATAGGCCGAGGTCACATCAAATTTTTTGATCGGCTGAAGGCCTGTGCCAACCCGCTCTTCAGGGAAATCGCCCCACCACCTGGGAGGTGGCAAAGCACAGTCCCCTTGGTAGACATCCTCGCCGAGGGAAGGACTTCGGGCTCTACAGCTTGAGATCACCACACCATCACCAGCTGGAATGATCCCTTCCCATTCCACCTCTGTTAACCCGTCTTCAGCGGACCTTCTAACTTTTCTTATAATACCATACATCTAACAAAGATATAATGCAATAAGTGTATATATATTCTTGTATATGTAAATTGTACATTAAAAAAAAAAAATAAAGAGGTTTGAAAATAAAAAAAATTATCGCTGATATGAGCAAGGTCTTCAAGCGGCTCCTACAAAACCATCTTATGAAGTACTGCAGGAAGCTGAAATAATACCCTTGAGCAGCCTGGTTTTCAATGAGGTATCGCATGCAAACATTATTAGGCATAACTTCAAGCATGCACCATAGAGCGAATGAAAAATAACTATGCAACAGCCTTCATCTCCGTGAACTGTAGTCAGGCCTTTAAGAGCGTGGCACACCTGCTACTACTCTGCTGACTGGTGGAGTTCAAGTTCCCCACTGGTCTATGCTGACTGATTAGAAACTATCTCAGTGGAAGATCTTTTGTAGTAAGAGATGGCGAGGTCTTATCGCCTCCAGTATTCCTGGATTGAATCTGTGCTGGGACCTGTGCTGTTTGTCATTTCTATGGCACCAGTAGTCTCCCTTAAGCATCCAGAGGCAGTGGTTGCAGGCTATGCTGATGATATGATCTATACCTCCAGCGTGAGAGCTGATTGGGCTCTCTGCCTTGCATTAACCGCTTCTGCCACCATCGTAGTAGTACTGAAGGATGGCATCAGGGTCAACCCTGCAAGACCGGATGCCATAGTAATGTCCTTTCAAAAGGGAAAAAAGTGCTGGCTACCCCAGTGGTTTGTTGTAGATGGTGAGGGTTGGAAAATCTCTAACACCATCCTCTACCTCTGTGTGACACTTGCCAGACATCTTACCTTCTCTAGTCACGTCAGGGAGAGGCTCAAGTTGGCCCGGCACAAGTCGTATAGGTTCTATCACCTGCTTACCTCACAGCAGATCTTACTTCTGCTCAAGCTGAAGATTTAAAAAGCAATCTTACAAAGGAAAATCTGCCACTCTGCTCTGTGGTCCCCCACTCATGCAACACCTTTACAAAACAACACTGTAAAAACTGCAGAGCTTTCAGTATTCCCTCCTTCATCGAATAGTCAGAGGGACATCACTCCAAAGGGCCAGGAACAGTGCAAACATGAGGAGCTCCAGCGCCCCTCTGTTCCAAAATTCAAAGGCCATAGGCATATCAAATCCTTTGATAGGCTGAAAGCCTGTGTCAATCCACTTTTCAGAGAAATCCCCCCTCCACCAAGACCTAGGAAGTGGGAAAGTACTGTCCCCTTGGTCGACGTTCCCACCAAGGGAAGGAATTTGGGCTCTGCAGCCTGAATTCAATGAAATAAAATAAACAAACAGCCAGCCAATTGAGTGGTCTCTCATCACTCAGTAATTAAAAGGCACAAAGTGCCAGATACCTAAAATTCCTTTCTCAATCCTTATAATACCCACCGGTAATAAGATTAATAAGACTTATATTATAAGTGTTAAATAAATAGAAGGGTTATAAGTGTTAAATAAATAGAAGGGTGGGAAAAATTCTCTTCATAATTCTTTTACCTGTAATTAGATTTTAAAGTGATGTGTGAAGTTTTAAGGGTGTTTGTTTTACTAGAAATTTCTATTTAGAAGTACTTAAAAAAACAAAAAACAACAAAGATGTACTGCTCAACTTTATTGTGTATATACATAGAATGTAAGCAGTATATAATAATAGTATATGATTTTTTTTTTGTTTCATCTCTTTGGTTCTTTCATCTTTTTATAATTTTTTTTCTCTTTCTTCCTTTTCTATCCTTTTTTTTTTTTTTTTTTTTTTTCACATTTTCTCTATCAACCCAATTTGACTTTCCTCTTTTTTTACTCCCTTAAAACCCCCCTCTTTAACATAAATAAAACACACCTAAATTATATATAAAAATTTTAAATGATCTTTCAACACTTGTAGACATTAAAGAGGGTTCATTCTAGTTTTGCCAGTATGATTCTCAACAGGTAATATTTAAGTGAGTATATGCCCATCTCATGTTGAGGTGACACTCGTGAACTACTTAGTGTAATCAGACAATCGAGTACTCTCTGCATTCAATGTACATTGTAGTTGTAAACAGATCTTCATTATTAATGGTGAAGACCATTCTTCATTATAAACCAAGAAATGGTGAAGAAAACGACGAAGTTCATCTTAGTGTCCAGGTAACCCATTTATTTATATAATTTTTATCACAAACCTTACAAATAGTATAGCTTATTATTGCCTAATCGAAAACCATTTAGATATACCTCTATTGCACCATTGCAAATCTTAACATATCTAAATCAGATGCTCTTGTTCTTTTATTGATCTTCTAAAAAAGAATATATTTGCATATAATAATAATATAAGCATTGCTTTAATAGTGGCACAACTCAATTTAATTTTTTTTTATAAGAAGATAGTTGACCGTATGAGGTAAATTTTTGGAAGATATTCAGGGTGGCGGTCAATGAAGGTATCAAAATAGTTTTCTTTTTCTATTTTGATACCTTTATTGACCACCACCTGAGCCATCTTCCTACAATTCAATTTTTTTGTTCCAAAGATAGTGTAGTTTCACTATTGAGAGCAACACATCTTAATTTTCCACTGAAGAAGAGGTTTGCCGGTATTAAACTGTATTCAATCTTTCTTGAACAATACCATAAGTTTATTAGTTTCATTATTTCCTAGTAGTTTTTTTCGAATCATTTTCTGTAACAGTGACTATTATAAAAACTCCTATTTAGAGAAGAAAATTAATGAAGTAAAATCTAATGTTACTACTCCTCGGCATGTTAAGAAAATTATGAACCTAAGATGTGCCTAGTCAAAAAATTGTACTTTAACCCAAAGGAAAATGCTAAATTTTGATTTAATAAATAACACCACCAATGGGTGGTTCCTTCCCAAGATTTTCAAGTGTATATGAAACATACAAAATATTTACTTATTGTATTATTTTGTACAGTTGTAAATTACATTAAATAAAAAAAAATAAATAAATAACAATCATATCTCAAAATTTTACTGCTGATTCTATTATAACCTATAAATTTTTTTGTTTTAATTTTATTATTCAAGATCTTTTTCACTTTTGTTATTGCATATTTTGATTGTAATTTCTGATTTGCTTTTTTTTTTTTTAACTTTTCTTTAAAATTTGTATAATTTACAATGAAAATATAACTTAGTTAATTCGATATATTTAAAATGTTTAGATGCTTGTATACAATTATCATTATGTAAGATGTGCCACTATTCAAGAAAAGCAGCAATATATCGAATTTTGAAAAAATACTCAATTATTACTTAATTAGTTAAGTGTTTATGATCATAATGGTTGAGTTTGAATTGTTTATAATTTAAAACAAAAAGTATTCTTAGCAACACTCTTCTTACCTTCTTTTCTGCGAAAGTTTAAGTAATTTTGTCATAATTCTTTGTTCTTGCTGACCTAGACTCAACAGAAACAACTTTCTTTTCTGTTTTAATTGTAAACAATATATGTATTTATAAATTGGTCTACATTATCAAATTGTGATAAAGGTACATAATATTATTTATTATAGATTGAACTTTTTTTTTTTGCATACATTACGTTTAACAAAATTTTTAACTGTACGAAATGTTTTATTCATCTCTTATCAGAAGCCCAGGTTGTACAGATTTTGTCCTGCTCCTTACTTTGTATAGGCAGGCTTGCATAGGTATTTGTATGATATTTAAATTTATAGCCATATATCCAGCTTATTTTGTTGCCATTATGTATTAAAAGATTGTTTAATTAAGTGTAATAAAAATTTCAGCATTTCATTGTTTTTTTATTTATCAAAGAATGATATAAATTGTTTATCCCAGTATCAGTTATTCATGGACTATCTTTGACTTGTTTCTGTTTTATAAAAATTGTTGCTCCTGTGTGAACAGCAATTGATTCCTGAGGAATTCATTTAATATTCTCTTTGTTCTTATTGATTAGAAGGAGAAATAGGCATCAACTTAGTCTAAATATTTTATGTTGTATTTCTTTTTTTATAAAAGTGTTTTTAAGGAGTGATTGTTTCGTACTAAAAGCTTTATTACAAAGCATATATTTTCTTTTTGATGGTCCCCCCACTGTAGCATATTAAAGATCCTTATTGTCTTGTTGATATGTACTTAGGAATGTTATGATATTTTATTTCATACAAAATTTTTAAATCTAATCAACATATATAACTTTTAAATTTGTTCGATTTTAAGTGTGCACTAGTCTGTGTCCTCATTATGTTAATGATCAGTATTATATTTACTTATAAATTTTTCATTTGTTTTATATTCTTATAGCTTCTAAAAATCTGTATTTATTCACGGATTAATATATTATTTTTACTTGACAAAAGATGGGGTAATTATTTAAACAAAACAATAAGAAAATGTAATTGGAGGAAGATAGTCCGGGTGGCGTTCAATATAGATATCAAAATAGCAAAAGATGGTTAACAATAAATAAATGGAATATGGTCCGGGTGCGGTAAAAAAAAAACTCAAATCGTTGATAATTATACTATTTTGTTGAGCCAACGTTTCACCCCACGTTGGCTCAATAAAATGGTATAATTATCTACTATTTGAGTTTTTTTTACCATACCCGGACCATATTCCATTCAGCTATACACACGGTCAATCAATAATCTTCCAGTATTAACAATAAATAGTTTTCTTTTATGATTTTGATATCTTTATTGACCGCCACTTGGACTATCTTCCTCCAAAAGAAAATTAACGATTTCTTGAAAACCCTTAATGAATCGAAAATAAGATTTAATTTTAAATTAGCCTACCATTGTACATTTAAATATATTTATCTATTAGCTAGAAAAAAGTCCCCACGAAGGTTATGTGTAATTCAAAAATGTTTTTTAGGTTTACAAATGTTCATGTAGAGCTGTAATATTTCATTTACATAATTCATATAATATATGTAATATTTCATCATAATAAAACTCAATTTTTGGATTTAAGTTGTTCTTCACTCCTAATTAAAAAAAAAAAATTTAATATTTCATATTATATTTTTTTGTAATATCTAAAAATGAGTACTTCTTTTTAGTAGGAAGAATTTATTTTTACTTTTTAAAAATAAATCACCCTAAAAAATATCCATATAGTCTCAACATGTTTATTTTCTAGTAACTCCTACATTTTGGCCATTCGCAATGATATCTTATTTATAATATCACAGATAATAATGTTACTCAAAAGTTGCTGCCTTCGTCAAGAAATATCTTAGTCTATCAACCTACTTTTATTCACTATTTGACTTATTCTAATTTTATTCAATTCACACTATCTATTACAACCTTATCAATCACTTTATCAACAATAGTGCTTAAAATAATTTCTTTTTATTGCAAATTTAAATTAATTTAGATTAAAATTTTGAATTTTGTATAACCTTATGACTATCTCCAAACCCTTTTTATTGAAAGTTCTTCATATGTGATTGATTGTAGGAAGATGGTCAGTGTAGCAATCTAGAGTTACAAAATTAACAGACTATTTATTAAAAAATTAATAAATATTAATTTTATTAAAAAACTGTTTACTAGTTACCAACTTTTTGACCTACTTTGGAGTTAACTATTGAAGCCCTTCAAAATTTATGAATTTTCTTATTAATAAATAGTTTTCCTGCTATTTTAATTCCTTTCTTGACTCCCAACCAGATCATCTTTTAGCAATCAAAACCTTTTAGCTTACATTAAACCTCCAAAATAAGTGAATGTATTTGCCATCCCTTTCTATCATTCTATGTTACTATTTTTAAATTATTCTTACATCTAATTTCTTGTATGCATTATATATAATTTTTTTCTAAATAAATATTCATATTCAGTAATTAAAGTAATCCTCGGATTCTGATACTCATCTTTTCTTTTATGAATTATTAAATATTTTTCCAGGAGTTAGTGTAATTTGATTATCTTTTGTTCTTTATACATATTTGTAAACATACATATATATTTCCGTATAGTAACGCGTTGTTTGAAGTGCAGTCTTTTGTATTTCTGAGATGACAAATTTCATTAATGAGGAACAGTTCTCAAAACAAAATTTTGAGAAAGAATTTGTTAATTCAACTTTATTTTTATTATAAAAAACTAAATGTTACCAACCTAAAAAAAAAAAAAAAAAAAGTTGAAAAAAGTTACAAGTTTCTATTAATACTTTCAAATATGGTTTGTGCAAAATAGATTTATAAATTCCCAGATATTTTTTGTTTTAAACTGAGGTGAACTATCTTTTACAAACCCACTCCAATAAAAATAATAAGGAAACTTGGAGAAAAAAATTATATTTTTTATGATTTTTCTTGGAATGGTTGCATTAATTTTTTACACATTAATTTAAAAAAAAGTTATAAAATAAATTATTCTAATTAGTTAAAATAAAAATATGATATACCAGTAAACCAAGAAAGAAATTCAAGACTAATTCATGGTAGTGTGTCTAAAAACTTTATTGTTAATATTATTTTAGTGTAAATAGATGCAATCATTCCAAAAATCTCCAAAAAAATGTAGACCAATAGTGGTTTCTGCCCTAAGGCTTTATTTAATTTACTCTTAGTTACATTTTTTTTTTTTTTTTTTTTTTTTTTAATAAACAAAAAGAAAATAATAATACTTTTTCGTCTTGAATTTTGATTTTCGTTATCAGCCAATTTAGAGAATGTGTACTTGTTTTAATGCTAATTGAAGATTTTAGTATGAGTCATTTCTCGATTACTGCCCCTTAACTATGTTATGCAAAGGCTAGGCCTGATTGTGCTGTAAGTTATACATACACATTTATATACAAATCAATTAATTGTTTTTGAAGATCAAATAAAATTGTGACCTCCGTCAAAGAATAGTTTATTCAAATATATTGCATACTTCATGCCGTTTCACATAATATTTGTTATTTATATTAATTATTAACAATTTTTTAAAGTTAGTTAATAGAACTACTGAAATAAAATAAGGACTTAAAACTATACTTGAAAAGAAAAAGTAAAACAATGATAAAACAAAAAGAATAATAAACCAAAGAAATGAGCAGAAAATTGCAAATCTTCTCTGTGTCAGACAAATAAGTTTTTAAAGTCGGGTTTTAAGAATTTCAAATATCATGATATAAATTTTGTTTTATATTTCTTTATTACCAACGAAACCTGCTGGGCCTTGCGTGATTATTATATAACAGTTTGATTTACTTTCAACTATTAACAAAGTGAGGAATTATCTCGTGCAAACTATTAAAATGTTATAATTATTTAATAGTTATAAATAACAAAGATGAATTGTTTTAAAAATGAAAGAAAGAGAAAAAAAATATAAACAAGGCAATTAATATGTATAGAATTAATAAAACGAATAGCTGATTAATATAACAAAAATATAATTTGAATAATAAAACAATAATGATAGTAACAAAAATAGATAAATATACAGTTTTTAACAGAATGTCCTGTAATAGCTTAGATTTAATTGTTCGATTGGAAACTGGATTTCCTACATTTTAGGTCACTGCACCTTTAACTGCTGGTAACTGGGAATGCAATTTGTTTTAACATTTTTGCATTAATTTATGAATAAATTCCAGTTGTAGTTCTTGATGTATTTGACTATTTCCTACAAACCAAGGGTTGTCTGTTGCGATTATCAGGATCTTGTTTTCTGATGATTGCAATTTTTTTATTTTTTACAGGATGGTGCTACCCAGACTTTACAATCGTAAATCAGTGATGGACTTAATATTATCTTGAAGATAAGAATAGTTGCATCTAGTTTTAGTCATTCCTTTGATGAAAGGATATAGCATTGCCAACATGGAGTAGGTTCGGGTTAGTTTAATATAGATGTGGAGATTCCAGGTTAAGTGATAATCTAGATGAACTGCAAGGTATCTTATGGCTTTTTTGGCAGGAGATATGAATTTTATTTGTAGTTTATGATGACATATTTATTTTGTTCCTGGTCTCCTGTCAGTATATATTTCTATATTATAAAGTACCATCATGTAAGAAGTTGCTAAACAACTTATCAAGAGGAGTAGTAAAGTTAAAAAATTTTCAAATAATTTTGACCGAATATCCCAATATACTGAAGGCATGCATTGTTTTCTCTGTAATTTGCTCTTTTCCTAAACATTTTTGAAAAATTAACCTCTCTAAACAGTGCTTATAAGAAATTATGTGTGTAATAACCCCATGAGTGATACATTAATGGGTGTTTCAGATAAACTGTCTATTTTGCAGTCCTTCTTGTTTATTTGACGTCTTATCCTTATTAAGTCCTATATCCTCCTTATCTTAAGGGATTTGTTTCGATTATAAAATATTATATCATCAATATTCCTATTTTCTAGTGAATTGTTCATCTAATTGTAAATTTTTTATGTTTTATGCCATCATTAATATGGGACAGCCCAATTTATAAGTAACTGACAAATAATTGGACATTAAGGACTGCTGAGTGTCCAAAATGTCATATAAAAGATAAAAATAAATGAAGTGAGAAGTATTATGGGTTTTTCCACAAAAATAAATATATACTTTCTATTTCTTATTTAAAATATTTTAACTAAATAAATGTATTTTAAGGAAAATTGGTCTGCATTCATTCATTAAAAACTTCATTCTTCCCTGATGGGGTCAGATAAATGTACCAATAATAATGTTTTTATTTACATATTTTTCTGTATAATATACAAACTAAACAATAATGGCATTGATGTACCATCGATCAAAATAATTGCCAAACAAAACTTACCTTTTATGTTATATAAAAAAATGCTTTGGTTGTATGTGAGAATATAAACAAACTGGACTTTGTTGATTATTTAAATGAAATGAGCAAGCCTATACATCGTATTAGTATAAACAAACAAATGGCTTGTGTGGCTCTATTCATATTACTATTTTATTTATTA
>NW_027104937.1:724800-730846 GCF_000696795.3 Halyomorpha halys | reverse complement strand
GCGGTATTTCTTGGAATGATGCAAAATTACATATCTTCCATTTACCCAACATTCCAGAGTATACTGTATATATACATACATATATATGTGTGTGTGTATATAATTGACTGTATAACTTAAAATATGAAGATGGTCAGGGTTGCAGTCAAAAAGGAACAAATAGTTTCTAACTATTTAATGTCTGACATTTTGCCCCACTTTGCAGTGTTTCATCAATGCTGTTCAAAGCGATATGTTTAAAGCCATATATATCTGTCACCCCAGTGAATATGTGGTTAAGTCGAATTTTGGTCAAAATGAGTTAAGTGGTCTAAGAGAATCACAGAGGCAACATCTTCATTGTGCGTAAGTGTCTAAGTCAGTCAACGTTTTAAAACAGAGTTATTGGTCAAGTCTGTTGTCAACGGTCGGTGAACAATTAGTAAACTCTATTATCTAATTAGTGATAATACATATCAAATTGGTGTAAAACAAGTAACAAGTTACCAACGTTTTGGTAGTATTGATGAAATTTCGATGATTTACCACAAACACCTGATTTTACATAAATGTTCAAACTTTAAAAGTTGTCCCCTGAAAAGTAAGGAATTTTGACTTAACCACATATTCACTGGGGTTACAGATATATTCTATTATTTTATTTTTTAAATACTTTTGTATAAGTTATTATTAAACCTTGTTATAAAAAAATTTTTACAATTTAATGCATATTTCAGATTTAAAAATAACTTAACTCCAAAATTTTTCGATCTTGATTTCTATTACTTTTTGAACTGAAACTTTTTTCTCTAAATACACTTTCATCTAAATATTTGTGCACACATGCACTTGGAATAGAACATCTGTTTACTAAATGAAGCATGTTTTCATCCTTACTATTAAAAATAATATCTTTCAACACGGGCTTAATATTTAAATAAAAAAAAGATCATCTTTATAAAGTTTTCATTACTTATGTAACTAACTTTTAAGTCATTTTTATTTTGCTACAAGTGATACTCAGCACCCTTACGATTATGATTAATTTTTTTTTTAATTGTCTTTAACTTTGGTATACCTTAAAATTTCTCACGTTTTTCCTTTAATGTAAAATCCCTTTCATAGTCTGAATTGTCGGTTACTTTTTTCCATTCGTTAAACCAGCTATAATTTTTCTTTTATATACCTTCTAATTCTGAGCTTAAGTGGTCATTTTCAAAATTTAAAAATTTGTATGATGTAATTTACATGAAATTGCAATGTAAAAAAGAACAATAAGTCCTTGTCTATTTTCAAATATAACATATTGTTTGACTCGATTTACTTTATGTTCGTAATCCTTTTTTTACTCCTAAAATTAAAAACTAATTTTAAAATAATCTTTTGCCAATGTTGTGGAACTTCAGCAGGCTTCAGGCTGTTGAATGATGGATTAGCTTTACTTTCTTTTTAAAGAATTAAAAAAATAATTAATTGAATTTTTTTGTTTAAAAACTTAATTTTCATGGAAACTTGTTTATAATAATCTATTAAATAGAAAATTGTTGCAGATGCAATAAAAATATGACACTAAGTAATGAAAATTACTATTCATTGTACATTTTTTGGCGTTTATTGTTTAAACCTGTCGGCTAAAATCTTACCAATTGTGTTTTGATAACTAGTGTTCATGATATAAGGATATGAAATTGATTGTATTTTTTTTTTTTTTTTCCAAAACTCACTTTCATGCTTTTTTTTATTATATTTTTCTATTTTTATTATAATTTTATCACATCTTAAGGTCTCTATGTTAAAATATATTATTATTATATTATATCCAATCATTATTTACCAAAAATGGGGTTCACCTTATGTTTGATGATTTTCAATGTAACTCATTATATTAAATAAATAACTTTTCATTAAATAGTTCTAATGTTTTTGCCATTACTGGGGTGCTAGTCGTATTAAAGTAATTCTAAACATAAAAAAGAAGAGGAAAGAAAGTAAGCCAGGCCTTTGTAAATATCTTTGGCTAGCTGGATGTTTAATTTATAACTATTTGAGTGTATGATGTAATTTTAACCAATTTGACAAAATTTAAAAAGAAAAAAAAATGATGAAATTCCTGATTTCAGATAAAGTATAAGGTCAAAACAGTATAAATAAAATTTTTTAAAAAGTGTAGGGGATGGTTTGTGCCGAACTATATTTTTCTTTTTATTATTATAGTAATTTGATGTTTATACTTATTCATAATAATAATAAAATTTACACATTCCAAAAATGAGTGTTGTAAATTCTTTTTTCCTCTTGTATAGAACCCATGCAGCATGCTATTGGTTTGAACTGTATTGTTTAATTTTAAGGTTCTATATTATGTATATACAGAGAAATTCAAAATATAACAGAAACAAAAATAAACAAATGGAACAAATTTTTTAAATAAAAGTATATTATTTTATAGGATTTTTATAAATAAATTGATTACAAATAATCGTGAAGATATAAACTAAATTATATAAAAATATATTGATGGCTTATTTCATACTGGTGCAAAGTACATTTCCACCAGTGTTACAAAAAATACAGTTAAACTTGCTCTTTCAGGAAAATCACAACTTTTCAATTAATTTACCTAAAAGGGAGAACCTTTAATTCTGTTGTTTGTTAAGTTAGTGGAAATGTTCTTAGCTCCTCCAGCCATGCATATATTAAAGGAAAGATAACATTATATGAAAAAAATAAATAAAAAGATAAATTATTATATTTATTCACCTATTAAATAATAGATGATGTATTTTTATGTACACAGGATGACATATTTGCTAATTTTATCTATATGGAGGTGAATAGTTGAAATTTGAATTTTTTATTTATTTTTATTGTTTTTCTTTTACTCCTAACATTTAAAAAAGTTTTGGAATGTTTGTTGAATTATATTAATTGAAATGGTTTATTTTGTAATAATAGGAATGGTAAAAAAAAAAAAAAATTTATTTTTATGTACAGATAGAAAGTAGAGAATCAAAGGAACTTGAGGGAAGTAAGAATTATTCATTATAAAGTTTTTTGGTGTTTGCTTTAACTTGATTTAAGGGAAAGAAAAAAACAACACAATATCGATCTTTTGTTTTATATTAATGTCTTGTTGCTAGAGTTTGATAAGATGCATGATCCATGGTTATTAGAGTCCTATTTGACTTTTTGTTATCACTTTGATTAAGTACTACTAGAGTTAATTTAATACCTATCCTACAAAGACGTCGGTTTCTTTAGTATATTAGTGGTTAATACGTTGGGGCATTGAATAAAGCTGAGTGGAGTGCCCTGTAATTCATAGAGACCTAAGGACACAACAGGTGTTAACTTCGGACGTGTGTAGGGCGACCGAGATGAGATAACCTGCGTGGCGTCCATGTTGAGTCGATGCCGCGCATGCGCAGAGTTCCCCTACCCCCACTCCTCCCGCCACGGCTCCCCCCCACCACTACACCTCGCCCTCACATCTGATGCCAACGTCTCAGCCAGTGCCTAGCTCGCCAGCGCTCTATATCTTGTTGTGGATACGTGACTCTCTTTAATATCGTTATCACCTCATTCTATCTATTATCATCTGTCAAATATCGATCGCACTAGTCCGTTTATCGATGAAAAAATAGTTGACAGACTCGAATAATTTTTTGAGGAGGTACATGTGTCTTTGATTATTTTTTTTATGTTCAAGTGGTTGGATTGTATTTGTGTGTGTGTTTAAAAATTCCTGTTTGTGTCGTTCATCCTGAGATAAAAACAAAAATTACATTATTAGGGCGTGGTTTATGTTTTGGTGTATTAACTGTGTTTGCATTGTCTTTTAAGTGCTTTTCTCTGTAATATAAACTAGTTATGACAACCGGTCTTCTACTGTCAGTGCTCCAACCACGTTGTATTTTCTGGTCGAAAAAGAATTTTTTCCAGTGTTGAAGAGTTCCAGAGGTAATTTAATGTGTATTTTAATAATTAACTTTGTATCATGGATTTTTTTTTATTTAAGAAACATGGTTGCGCTTGCTTTATATGCCGCTTTGTCACAATTCCATCTCGTGTCTTTATTGCTAGAAAGAGTTATTGTTATTCTTGATGTAAGTGTGTGATATCAGTAATAGTATCAATAAACGGCTTCCTGTCCAGGTGAGAGATTATAAACACGGAAAGTACGGGAACTGACGTTCGGTTGCTTTAGCTTTACTTCGTAAGAAGAATGAAAACAAATAAAATATTCTTTATTTATAATATATAATAATATAAAGGCTCGTGTATCAACTGCTTTGAGGGTTTTTATCCGCCGGTCAAACTGATAAGAGGTGAACAGACCGAACTTCAGTCTTGTCTCTCCGAATTCTTCTCACATCATTCATTAATATCCTTTTTTTTTTTTTTAATGTATGTTTGTTTAATAAACTATAATTTATTTAAATTATTATATTTTTTATATAAATGTTAATTGTATTAGTCTCATAGAGTAATATTTTTAAACATTATGTTTGTCATAAATGATTGTTAGTTATATCGTAATGTTTTGTTTTTAGTATCTTTTAATATTACACACCAAGTATTGAAACATTATTCTAACTATACTTATACTGAAATTCCCATTTCATTTTAATTAGCACAATAGAATCTGCATTCCAATAAATTTGTTATACGTTTTCTGAAATTTATTTTTCGTCATAAAACGAAATTTATGTGTCTTGTATGGGAAATGTGTCATGTGACATCCTAACTCTTCTGGAAAAAATGCAATATCTTGAAGTGGCTTTACAGAAGGGGGAGGTTGAGCATATGTTTTCTTATGAAGATTGAGTTATACCTAGCAGTAAAAGAAATAATATATTTTGCATGTGTATCCTCATTCACTCTCAATATTATAAGTACATATGTTGGATGAAGATGTATATATTTATAAACATTTTCATCCAAAATATATATTTATTTATATAAATATACATAGTTATGTATATATACTGTATATATATTAGTTGTATAGTTAAGCTTAGAGGAATAATTTATTAAAATTGATCATTCTTTTTGAGGTTCAATAAATTTTCAAAGCTTATTTGGGAATAGAATTATAATAAAGCTATTCAAGGAAATTGTTAAACATATTTTAATACGAATAAGCATTATGAATTATAACAAAAACAAAAATCATATTCATACCTTTAAATTTCGTTATCATTCAATTTTGATGCTGATAAGACACTGTTAAGATAAGACCTTATGAATCATCTTCAGTTTATTTCTAAGGCCCTTGTCTTCAGAAATACGTTCTAATAATTTTAATAAGTGTGAATTCTTCGATCAATGGACTTAAGTAAGACTAATTATACAAAAGAAGCTTTTGTAACTCATTTAATAAATTAATGAAAATTAAATATTTTGTTTATTTAATTTATTAGACTAATGTCAAAGTCATGGAAGCAAACTTACGATAGTTCTAAAGAGAAGGTTATTACGTTTGTAGAATTTAGTATATCATTAAATATTACTTGCTATTAAAATCTGTAATATATCAATTATTTATTGAATTTTATTTCGTTCATGAATTATTCACTCTCATTTTAGTAAAAACGAGGAGGAACTCGAAAAACCAATCTCGAGTGGCTGCTCAACTGTGTTGAGTTGCTAATACACATAATATAAAATATAAAAAAAAAATGGTACCATTTTATCATTATTTTCTGACGAGATGAAAATATATTCTCGTTGAATACTACTTTTTATTGAAATCTTTCCTCTGTACATATTGTATCTGTTAAATAAAAATTAATTAAGAAATAGGAAAAAAAATTGAATATTATTTTATGTATGAGTTATTCTCGTTTAGATAAGATTTAATATTATTGTCGAACGCGAAAATATTTTTAAAAAAATTAATGATATCGTTTTGTCATAATTTTCTGCTACGTTGAAAATTAAACGTGTTAGGAAACTAAGATTCCAATAATTATTTTAAATTTTATTATAATCTTTCATTATTTTCGACTTATCGTCACTTGATCTGTGATACTTTGTAAGTCCGAAGAATTCTTTATATTCCAAA
>NW_027104937.1:709564-724750 GCF_000696795.3 Halyomorpha halys | reverse complement strand
TATATATACGCATCATTCTGACGATATTTCGAAAGAATTCTGAACAGAATTTTTTTTTAACATAAAAAAATCGTATTGTTCATTTTAGGACTTACGACTCAAAAGTCTGCTTAGTTGAAAATATGCTCTCAGCACATACTACTTTTTAGAAAATTATTTTTTAAATTATATGACCTACACTTAAAAAAAAATGTATAATTGCCTTGAGATATATCTAAATCTTTTATTTATTAGTTGTTTTCTCTATTTGTTACGATTAATGAAACTAACCAATTGTTGAGGTACAGTTTTTAAACAAACAGTGAATTGTATTATGCTGAGGAGGGAGACGCAGACGTATCCCCGAAACGTCCTGAAATTAATTAAATATATTTGTGAAAACATCGTATTTTTGTTTTAAGTTTTAGACTTTAAACAAATTACAAATATTAAAAAATTCTACTTTTTATTAAAATCTTTAATCGGTAAATTATTTATTGAGTACTATTTCTTATATGAATGATTAAAGAGTGAATATCTGTACCTCAGAACAAGAATACATTTTCAGGTTATTATATTATTGTATGTAGAATATTATTTTACATTATCCATAACAATTTAAGCCTGTTTTTGTAAAAGAAAAATAACTTTTATTATTTTCAAAGGATTGTAGGAGTATAAGTCCTTACTATGATTGAGCAGTTTTTGTGCTCTCCTGAAGAGTTGACCGAAGGTGACTCAAGTTAGTCTGGTTCCAAGGTACAGATATAGTAGTTGAAAATGATAATATTAAAAAAATAAATGTGATACAATTTTGCCATCATTGTCTACTATGTTGAAAATTTAACGTGTTTGGAAAACAAATCTCATTGATTTTTTAAGCTTTAATTATAATCTTTAATAATTTTCTAGATATCGTCACTTGAATCAAGTTCAATCTCGAAGAGTTCTTTATAACATTTAAAAAAAATTAACGCATCTTTCTAATAATTTTTGAAAGAAATTTCGAAGTCATAAAATATATATAGTTATCATACAGAGCGATAGTTAAGACGAAAGTTCTCTAGAACGGAAAATTGATTTTTTTTGTTAAACGACGACTTACGTTCTTAAAATTAATTTGCTATTTTTTGAAGGATATTTAAATTATAAAAAAAAATCAAATTAGTTTGAATAAATTTGAAAATGGTGGAATTTTTCTTTTTTTCCGAGACCTAGAATTTCACATTGTTCTCTTTGTAAAACGACGCTTTTTTTCCTTATGAATAAATCACTATTTATAAATTGTGAAGGTATGAATTCTAGAATTATATATATATATTTTAAATAACAAAATTTTATAACTTAGTATTCAGAATATCTAGAGATATTCTTACGAACATTCAGTGTCGAGCACTCCGTGTTGTGAAGTTTCCCTCTCGCCGCTCCCTCGTCGAATTCAAAACTTTGAAGTGTTTATTACAAAGGGAACAGAATATTTTAACCTGCAATGAGGGGGAAATAATATTTATAATTTTATTCGAGGGTTAAACTCCTTCAAAATAAAACTGTCAGTTTTGGGAGTGCTGATTCGATATTAAGGGGGAGTTGCCTAGCGTATTTAGCCGTTCGCTGAATTTTTGATTGAAATAATTGTTTCTAACGTTTGATATTTACTGTCTTATTTATTTATTTTTTTATTTAAGATATACCTGAAAGTAACACTAAATCTGTTGACCCCGTCAATTTTATGTATGATTTCTTATTTATTAAATATAAGTGTTTTAGAATTTATGTTGAATTTTATGGATTTTGTTATGGCAATGCCTATTCTAATTCAATTGCTGCTAATTCAAATTAACCCTTCCATAACAAATCTTTTAATTAAGAATTGTACATAATATAACAAAAATCTTGAGTTATTTTCAGAATTTGGTTAAAATAATAATATGATTAAACCCAGCTCATCATGTTCTCGGATTAAGTTTTATAAATAAATAAAATCTTAAATAATAATAAAAAAAAAAATTAAATCAATAACATGTTTTTAGTAATTTAACTTGGGTTAGACAAAAGGACGAATTATATTCTCCAAAGAGTTCGGTCAGAATCATAATGTATTTAATAAAATTTACAGTTTTCTTTTAAGATAGAAAAAGGAGGCGTAGCATTTTGAAACATTCGAATCAATTTTCCTGATTTGAATTGTTTTTCTTTATCAGGTTTTTGTGATAGATTATCATAAGGTGAAAGGTTTTCTTTTAAATGGCATATGTGATTCACATTTCAGAGTAGGATAAATTGTGCTAGATTTTTTTTTTAGTATATTACTGGGTTAATAATATAATTTGCTTATATTATAATTTAAATGCTGATTTTTAATTTTTTAAAAATGTATATAAGGTCTAAAACCTGATCTAAAACTTGAAAGTCAGAAAAAAAAATCCATATTTGAGAATTTTACAAGTTAAGGAATCCGTGCTTGAATTTGCTATCACAAATCATAATAATTATTTGCAACACTAAGTTGACATAGTAGTGGTATACATAAGTATACACAACATATACAATAAAAAAACGTTAGATGCTTAAAATTAATAAATGAAGAATATTGCGACTTAATAGATATATTTTATATTAATTGATAATTTGTCATTTTTTCTACATTTATACATCATTGTAATTCAGTCTTCTGTTTGTTTGAATACATTTTTTTTTCTTTTAAATGCTAACCAATTTTCCTGTATTGTGTTTTAGTTATCCGAAAACAAATGGAAGGAATTGTGAGAGGATTTTGGCCGTGCTTGCTGGTCCTGAGTTCGATCCTGGTCACCACTCACGGTAAGTCAACACAAACTAGTTTATAGCCGGCCCATAAGTCATCTCGGTTTTAGCGCGGTTCTCTCGACCTTATCATTGATTACACAGCCCTCTGCTGGTCCAAGAGTTCTCCCTTATCTCTTCAATGATTATTGTCAGGGAATCGTAATTTTTTTATTTATTTATATTATTTTTTTAAAGAAAGCATCAATTACAGTGCATGGTTTTTGTTAGAAATCTACCCTTTTTTTGTTAATGATATCTTTATTTCATTTTTTTTTCCAGACATAATAGGGCATAATGCTAATCCTTGAAAATGTTTTGTATTTGAGAAAAAAAAATTAAATTTCCAATCAAGACATATGATTAGTGGTGAATCCATGAATATTCTAGATTGACAAATTTTGTCAAGTTTAATATTGTTAATTTAATTACGTATAAATAGCTACGACTCTATAATCATTATTCTGAGAAATTCGAAGTCCGGTTGGGTTTAAAACAAGGCGATTCTTTATCACCTATTCTATTTAATCTAGCACTAGAATACGTCATTAAAAGTGTGGTGAATATCGAAGAGAGTTTAACTTTGGTTGGTAAAATACCGGTGCGATGTGCTGATGATTTGGTATTATTGGGTGAGGAAACGATAGAGCTAAATACAACCGCGTTAGTAAAATCCAGTAAGGAACTAGGTGTCGAAATAAATATGGATAAAACAAAATATATGGTTAGCAGTAAAAACGCAAGCCATTTCGATAATACAGATGTAGGAGGAAATACGTTTGAACAGATAGGTAAGTCTAAGTATTTAGGTTCTACGGTAACTAGAAAAAAATGAAATTGATGAGGAAATAAAAGCGAGGTTGAAGGTTCGAAACTGCTTAGCTCGCGCCTTCTATTTAAAAAAGTAAAAATTAGAATTTATAAAACTATCATCACTGTTCTTTATGAGTGAGAGACATGGCCTCTTACATTTAAGGATGAACAGCGCCTTAAGGTTTTCGAAAATAAAGTATTACGTAAGATATTGAGACCGGAAAAGGATGTATTAATGGGATAATTTAGAAGGTTATACAACACTGAATTAAGGGACTACACCCGGTAAATATAATTCAAGTTATAGCATTGCGGCGCATAAGATGGGCGTTTAAAGTTGTAGGGCTTAGTAAGAGTGAATCCCTAAAATGTTAATAAGCATTAAACCGAGGGGTAGACCGAAACGTAGATGGGGGGATTGCGTTAAAACTTATTTAGTAAAGTTGGACATCACTGGAAGGATGTATATAGGGAGCGATAGGTGGTATCGGCATCGAACCTCCGGGTGCGTTTGGCCTTCATTATTATTATTATTATAGTTTAAAATATAAAATTTTTGAAATACAATTTGTCATACAATAAATGCTGAGTAGCTCATTGGTAAGGCACTGTGCTACTAACGCCAAAGTTCCGGGTTCGAATCCGGCTGTGGCTGATAATTATTTTCTGTTATTCTGTAACCGCCAGTCTGCCCAGTGGGTTCAGGAGTCTCATTAGGTGGGCACACTTAATTGGGTAAAACTCACGCGGTCGAGCATGATTCTGACCAAATAACTTTTGAAATATTTACTTAAAACCCAAAGAGGAGACTTAACTTAGTTAAATCGACCGATATTTACAAAGTAGCTAAAATTTGAAAACGGCATTGCACATTCGTTGGTCCTGTTAGTGTTTCCTTACAAGCAACATGGGTTGTTGCTGTAGAGATTTAAATTTGTTTACATTATGTCTTTATACAGAGAGGTTAGCCCCAAATTCAGGCCAACTTGTACCAGTCAATCCACACGCTTGTGCATGCAAGAATTTCTTCTAGTTTGCAGAATGTGTCGCAACAATCGAAACAAACTTACAAAAAAAAGTTTTTTTCGCCTTTCAAGGAGGGGGAAGGCACGCAGATGCGATTATTTACACCTATATACTCATCTTTATTGTTTTACTAAAGATAATAGTTCATGCAGAAATACTTTTGCCTGTAGATCAAATGAAATAGTTACGTTGTGAAATAAACTATACAAAGTTTATTACTTCAATATTCTCACGGTGACAGTTTTCTGCAGTGTTAATACTGTCACTGAAATTATGTAATGTAGCAGTATTGATGTGTTCTGTCCACACGGTGACAGTAAATCTGACTTAAACCTGTTGATAACTGGAAAACGACAAGAAATCAAAACCCGATTATATACGATAACAAAGTTTTCTTACCCAGTCGCTATTTTATTTAATAAGATGGTAGTTATCTGTCAAGGCTCATTTGTGACAACAGATTCACTGTCGTGACAGCAACTATCATTTGGTGAAGTATCATTCATAGTAATGGGCCATTATGCTGCTTTTGTATCTTTAATTGTAACAATTTTAATTTTATCTTCCCAACTTGAGATTTGTTTCTGTTTTTGGTCCTAAATATACCAAAAATTTTTTATTTAGCCGGATTCTCTGTATTTGTCTTGCTATATTGATATTGTTAAGATACCTTTTGTTCCAGTCTTCAAAATGTAAGTTTTAAAGTATTTTGTTTGACAAAATACAGTTAAATATTCTGACCGTAAGTTGACTCGTCGAGAAGTATAAATGTGACAGTAGTTTCACTGCGATCATTCAGATTACATCATGGCAGTTTATACCGTCACTTAAACCGGCCTTAATACTGTTTTTTATGTCTTCCATTGTACCGCACTAATTGTGGTCGTATTATCTGTTACTAAGTTATTAGATTTATTCCTTTTTGTTCCCTTCCCCATTCCTAAAACTGCTAAGAGGAATACTATTTCGGTGTGGGGGAAAAAAAAACTAAGAGAAGATATAAAATCCTATGGCGTCATTAGGAAAATCCGGCGGGGTGCAGTTGTCTATAAAGGGGGCATAGCAATAAATAGTTATACAAGAGGGGTCGTAGACGCTGTAGTCACGTCCCAAAGAAAAAAGGGGACTCAGATATAGTTGGGATCAGGTGGAGAGCTATGTGGAACATACATTGTGTTCTCCACAACTCTCCGGCGATATTCTCCAGACTTTTATAGCCTCCAGTGATGAGTGTGTCTTCTCGAACCTGGATCTTGTTAATGATATATATCCATCGGGAAAATGCCTTCAAAAGCCGAATAGTTTCCTAGTTGGTCCCATTTAATCCCATTGATGGAATGCGGGCTCCAGCAATTTGTCATGGAGGGTCATGTCGTACTTAGTGAATGACTTGCATCTCCAGCGTAATTTTGTAATGACTATCATTTTCTTTTAGTGAAAATTAAAAAATAAATATGGTGCAGTGCACGCTTTACAAAACTTTTACTTTCTACCCTAGAAGACGAAAATTTTTCCAAAAAAATAAATTTTTATTAGTTAAATCATTTAATATAGTTATTAATAAATTTTTGAAGAGTAATTTATATTAATAATAACACCAACTAAAATTGATCCAATTTACTCTCTACAGTTTATTTTAATCCTCCAATGTTTTGGCCCTTAGCCTATTATTGAAATAAAATGAAAAATAGTTTATTATCCTGGGATTGGATCCAGACAACTAGAACAATTAGTATTACAAGGTAATTTTAATTTACAACATATATTGGCCAAAAACAGTGTGACCAGACTTAATTATAACTTGTATAAAAGTTTTATTTAAATAATTTTAGATATAGAGATAAAAAAATAAATAAAATAACTGACTAAATACATAAAAAAACAAAACAAAAAATTAGTTACATCTGTACTATTATAATATTGGATTAGATAGGTTAAGTAAAAGGTAGTTAAATAGAAGGGTTTTAAACGAGGGAAGGGTTGGTACATGACGTTAGAGGGAATGGAGTTCCAGTGATATGCAGCTCAGGTAAAAAATGATTTATAAAACGCAGCGCAGCAGTTCAGTGAGATTATCAATATTAATAATTATTATTATATTATAATTATTATTAAGAAGATGAGCTAAAAATTGTTTTCACATTATTACCATATTACTTCCTGACATAATACAAATATTTATGAACATATCTCAAGTATTGATTGGTCACAATTCATTTTAAAATGTCTTTCATTTGCAGTCTTAATTACCCATGTCATATAATCTTGAAGAACAAATACAAATAACAAAACATTTTCATTTAAAGTTTATAAATTGGCAATTCACTTACAAAACATACACTTTCAATAAAAAAAAAACATTTAAAAATATTTTTTTCTTTTTTTTAATAAACACATAAACAACTAACAATAAAACCTACCTTTAACAGGTTAGGACTCTGTTATTACTTAATTACTGAGCTTAATTTATTTATTAATATTTTTGTTTGTTTGTTTGTTAGTTTTGAAAGGGCGTTAATATTTATATTAATTAATATTAATATTTTTTATTTGTTCCTTATAATTTAACATTATTAGAAAACATAGTTATTGTATTTTTATTATATGCACATTTAGTACACACACAACACCCCACCCCCTCACATGCACCCACATTTACATATGAATACAAATATGATATTAGCTTAAGGGCCGAACTGTTGACAGTAAATTGGATCAATTTTAGTTGGTGTTATTATTATTATTTTTTTATTTTTATGTTAGTAGGCGTATCAAAAATCGTATTTTAGGATTTCTTCATGTTGGAATAACGAATATAGACTTTTTTCATGCTAAGAACAATTTAAAAAAATATAACATAACAATGTACATATAATTGGAATTGGCTACGCTCCGATTTTTCCTATTTCTTAACTCCTGTCTATATTTCCATTTCCATTTTTATCCTTCAGTTAATTATCAAATTCTTTCATAGTTCATATTCATGCATTTCTTATTACTGTTAACAATCTTAATTGATTAATTATTTAAAGTAAACAACATTGAAGTTACTTTAGTGGAAGATGTTTTGAAAATCGGCATTTAAGCCCTATTAAACAATGAGAATGATTTAGCTGTTAAAATCGTTAGAGCCATTTTTGAGAAAGTCGAAAACAATGTGTAAAATATAAAACTGGAATTCAAAATTTCTCAAAATTACAATATTTCCTCTTACTATTTCATATAAAGAATATAAGAAAATAAAAATGTGCCGATAGATCTTATAAAACTGTCGAATTTCTTTATTAATTTATTTCTTTAATTAATTTAAATTGAAACCTCTGTTAACGGACACCCCTATTAACAGAAAACTTGACTAAGGTCCCACGAAGTACAAATTTAATGCATTTGAACCCCTCTATAATGGAACCCTTTCACTCCTATATAACGGACAAAAGTTTAATCTGTACAGCTACAACCCATGAAGGGTCAGGGGTTCAGTACTTTGTAAGGGAGTACTGTTACTAGACCAATGGTTGTGCAAGGAGGTGGTTTGGTCAGAATCCCGCACGTCCGCTAGTACTGACAAAAGTTATAAATTTAAAATTATGTAATATCTGTGTAAGTCTGTATTCATTAATATTACTTATTAGTAATAACAAAAGAACATGTGAAGTTGGGATATTTGTTGTATTTGTAATAAAAAATAATTTCTTTGTTAAATTGTTCTAGTTTTTAGTTATGTGGAATGTGTATTTAATGTGGAATTGACTATAAATGTTTGTTGAATTCAACTATTCAATTTTTTAATTTTTAAACGGGAGTCTTAGGTGATAAATATAAAAAAAAAATTGTCCATTTTCACCTCAGCAGATAGTGTAAATGTTAAGCGTTTTTCTCTCTATAAGTCTATTATCTTCGCAGACAACTGTAGGTTAGTAAGGATTATTCTATTTGAAGATACAGGAAAAACAGGTATAATAAAACAAATAAAATTAAGTCTGTTACGTTGTGTAAATAAAGGAGCGGGAAAGCTCGGAAAAATCTGATAACCTCTCTCGGACACTTTAGGTCTCTTTGGGGTTTATTGAATTTAAGTACCACTTTCTCTAGATCCCATTGTGTGTAGAAGTAAAATGTGATTTATCAATCACATATCATAAATCTAATTGCATTTAATAAATATTTAATTATCACTGTATATAATTAACACCTCGATATCCAGCGTTGCAAAGCTATCTAATTTTATAGTAATTAATTTAGTGGCTCTTTCTCTTTATTATGTATTCGGTAATATGTGTGGGACGATTTTTCTTTTAGCAACTTATTATAATTTGTGCCTACTACTCCGTTTATTAAGTTAAAAAATTATATATACGTACTCTTTTGTCAATTTCTTTTATCTTTATATACTCTTTAAAGCTTCATTGTTACTTAGTTATTTTTTATGCCTTCAATATTTAATAATCAGAGATCGGATTTTTTGCAGTAAAAATTCAAAATATGTATAAACAATCGTCACAATCGTACAATAATTAACTTTATAGTTTAATTTATAATATTAATATATAGAAAGCATTGAAAGAATTGTATGAAACAGATTAAACTCACTTAAATACTCAATATTTATCCTAAAGTGCTAGGCTAATTAAAAAACCTAAAATTTTCTTCTAAATTTAAGAGCAATGAAGACGTTTATTTTATTAAATGAATTTATATTCTTATTATTAAGGCTAGGATTCAATTTTTTAACAAATTAAAACTACTTCAATTTTAGGTTTTAGAAAAAAAATATGCAAAACACTGCATAGAAAAAGGTATTTGAAAATATTCTTACAAGCAGTTTTTAATTTCTCCTAAAAATTCTTCAGCTCTGATTTTCAATTGTGTATTTACATACGAATACATCATTAACCAAAAAGCTTGAAAGTAATTATTTAATGTATAAAAACTTAAAAAAGCTTTCTTAAAATAAGTATAGTAATACTGAAGTTTTGTCTTATTTTTATTTAAAATAATATATATAGCGTTATGTAATATAAACCTAAAATAAAAAAAAAAATTAAATTCCTATTAAAAAAATTTCTATTAGAAAAAAGAATAAAGTTATTGTTCTCCAGTTATTTGGATTAGGTTGTTGTAGAAAACATTTTCTATGACAGTTATAGAACCCTCTCGTTACCCCCTCCCATCGAACAAATCCAAAATGGCATATGCTTTGATCCTATCGTGCGTTTCGTGTGAGGGGGTGTGAATTCTGTGTGAAATTCATACCCATCGATGTGGGGTAAGCAATTACACGGCTTCAATATGGGACTGATACAGGCCTCTGTGGCAAAGTCTTGTTTGACTTTGATCTTCATTTCTGTTCATAATTAAAGTTTTTTCCGATATTTTATTTACTTTTCATAACTACAAAACTTCATTTATTCTACTTGTGTATCGACGAGTTTGGTTAAATGCCATAAAAAAAAAAAAAAAAAAATCCTTATTTTTTCATTCTATTCTGTGGAGTATTTGTTATTTATGTGATGTTATTTATATGTTAATGTTTTGTTCAGTAGATTTTCATTTTATAATTATATAGGTTATTATAAATAAATTAATATATGTTCCTACTACTTTATTAATGAAGTATAAACATTAATATTTATAATAAATATTATTCAATGTGATTACCTTGAGTATAAAGACAGGCTCGGCATCTTCCTTCTATAGCAGCAGTGGCCGAATGATATGTTACACTGGATATGTGTTATTTTTTAGCAAGTTTGTTATCCTTCTTAAATAAATTGACCAGGCATGCATGGACCTTTTGTTAAATGTTTCCCAAACAAAAAAAAAAATTTGGTCTCCATATAGTACAAGAGCCCAATAGGAAAAAAAGGCAGTTATTTCACCCAAATTTTTTATTACTAAATTTAAAACTAGGTATAATTACTAGTCAAAGTTGATGAGTCTGCCAAGTATAGGTAGGAGGAATAAAAAATGGCGGCTGTTTAAAAACGTTAAAAATGATTAATTTTTTATTCGGAGCTCTATATCTTTACAGCTACCAACAACAATAAAAAATCTAAGAGAGCATCATTTAAAGTTGAGTAAATTTGCTTCAATATAAACCCTAATAGAGCTATTTGCGTTCAATAGTTCTCGAGATATAGCTTTTTAAAAAGCAACATTTGATAAAAATGTTGTATGGAACGTACTGAAAGATCAGTAGTTAGTGAATTTATTTTGAAAAATCTATGTCTCAAAAACACTCAAATTAAAGCTAGTTTAATATACTACACAGTAGTCTATGACGTTCATCTTTGTAGGAGTAATAGTTTTCATGAAATTTGCTAAAATAAATTGATTTATAGTTGTTCGGACAAGTTTTCATTTGCCAAATTTATATTCATATGAGAATATCATTAAAACACCCATCACTCTACGAAGACAAGTGTCATAAACTACTTTATAGTAAGTTAAATTTCCTTTATTTTGAGTGTTGGCAGACATAAGTGCGTCTTATGGGTCTAGAGATATATTTTTTCAAAAATCCAACATTTTATACGAACAACTAGAAATTAACATTTTGTGAGTTTATTTTGTCAAATATCATGAAAACTACTATCCCTACGAAGGTAAAGGTCAGAAACTACTTTATAGTACATTAAACTAGCTTTAATTTGTATGCTGATATATATTTGTACGTCGAATGGCTATTGAGATATAGATTTCTCAAAATAGATTCACTAACGACTGATATTTCTGTACATTTTTGTGAAATGTTACTTTTTAAAAGGTTATATATCCAGAACTGTTGGACGTAAATAGATCTTTTATGGCTCATATTTTAGCAAATTTATTCTGCTTTAAATAATGTTCTTTTAGATTTTCTCTTGTTGTTGGTAGTTTTTATTTTTAGATATAGAGCTCCGATGTTGATACATTCTATTAATACGGTAGTTGGAACACGTACTAAAATATTTATTGTAACATAAATAATTTATTAAAATAAAAATCTTTTGTTATACGGAATCTCTTTCTGGTTTTGAGATATTTAATTTATATTTTCAGTTAGAACACAACTCTGAAACATCCTATCTATCTGATTGTATTTTCTTAGGAAATGTTGTGTAATATTCTTGTATTTTGCAGTTTGGTGTAATGGATTTTCCCACTTTGTATTCACCCCATATCTAAATCGAAAGCTGTTTTCCTAACCTAGTTTTGACGCTTCTTCTGACGACCTTCATGCCGCATTTAGTTTTGTAATAGCATCTATTAAAATTGATGTCTCCGCTGATGACGTCATCAGAGGATTTAGTGTTAGGATAAGTGTCCATGTTAGTCGACGTATGAGTCAACACCATCCTATCACTATTATATCATCATTATTACTAAGACCTCATTATTCTAATAAGAACATGCATTACAAGCGAATTATTAAATTCAAATTCACAATAAAACTATATAATATATATTTTTTATTATAGTTTTATTTTATACTTATAAATATTTCCCATTTCTGTAGCGTTTTGGCGCTTTATATTGGCCAATTTCAAACATTTTTCTATTCACTCAAGTCACATTATTAAAATCTATTTTCATATATATTCTTTTTTTGTGAAAAATAATAATTAAACTAATAAGGGAATTTACAATGATTGTGAAGCCATATTTTACAGCATTGTTTTAATAATTTTCGGTTTTATCTTTTAATTTAAAAAATAATGTTGTTGTAGTTTTTAGCAGATAAAGCCTATTACGTTAAAAAAAAAATAATTACCGAATTAGATTATGTAAAAAACAATAAATCAGTAAAGGAACTACTTTTGTTATAAAATCAATTGAAATGATGCTGTACCAATTTTTCACCGAATATAATATAAAGAGAGAAAAATTATTTTAAAAAAAATTATTTAGGTTTTTATTCATTCGTTACCAAGAAGACAATTACATAATACTTTGTTGTACAAAAATTATTTTTTTATAAATAAATTAGAGTATAATTATTTTTTATAATAAAGTTATAATGATGAATGGTGTTTACAAGTGCTTGTCGAATACAACAACTTTATTTACGGTTTGCGGGGATAATCATTTAAAAGATGAAACACGAACAGGACAACACTTCAATATGTCTCATCCCCTCAGGAAATATTGCCTGGGAAAAAAAAAAAAAAAAAAAAAAAAAAAAAAAAAAAAAAAGAGGAACAGGCTTCCCCTTCGTTTGTCCGTCCCAAAGGAGTTGGACGATCGAAGTCAAAAGATACCGTCACAGTGGTCAGTAAACGGACGTGGAAGGAAGCTCTACGACATCCTGACAGATGGCCGAGGAAACTACTTTAATATCCCATCTCGTTCCTTAATGGTCGTTGCGATTAATTTTAATTACTACAATTTCCTACTAATAACTTGTAATTAATTATTTAGAAAGTAATTAATTGATTATTTATAAAACAAACTCATTTATCTTTTTGTACGTTTATGTGTGAGATATATATTTTGTCTTTTTTATATGACACGTTTAACATTATCTGTCCACTTTTCCTGTTATGATTAATTGAATAAAATAAATTAATCCATGGATTTACATTCCTTCGTCAGAAACAAGATTAATTACTTAAAATTATTTCCAATGATAATGCTCACAATATGATAATGAGATAATGTTAATATTTTTACGAAATATCCAATTTTTTCTTATGTTACATTTACATGCAGGTGACATAATTAAGTGACTTTGTCATATCTATAATGCATGAATTAGTATTTTAAAAAAAAATATATATAAAACTTTTATTAATTTAAAAAACAAAAATTTAATTTATAAAAAAAAATGATTTACCATCATAGTTTTTATAATAAATATATGTTTTCGTTAGCTTCTTATTTTTTTTCGGTTGAGCATATACAGTTTTAAAAATGTTAATCAATCTTAAAATATTTTCACATATCCGATATTAAGAGAGCTTATGATCTCTGTTCAAGATAAACTATTTTATTTTTTTAAGTATAAATATAAGTATCTCTTGTTGATAAAATATGAATCTTTATTTAGATTATCACCAATAAAAAAATATGGATTATTTGTCGTTAGTTAGCGATTTTTATCTGTATGTGGGATTTTTTTTTTTTATGCTCTTGTTTCCTTATAAATTTTTTATACCTTCGCTAAAGATTATGTGATAAACCTTATTTCATAGCTCAAAAGTAATTGTTTTAATACACCACCACAATACTAAAACTTTATGGTTTATTTCGTTATTGAAAATAGGTATTAATTCTTCGTTTAAGTATTATGTTAATAACTACCTTTATCATTAAAATTACTATTTTTCATTATTAATTAAAACAGAATATTAGTGTTTTATATGATAGACTTTTTTAGATAGAAAAATGTTCTTTACTATATGATAAGTAAATAGATAATTCTAATTTAGTAAATACATTCAATTCTTTACTATAGTTTGATAGGCGTTTAAAAAACATCTTTAAGGTATTTTAAAAAAGCATTTGTTGTTTTATTTATTTTTTATCATATTTTATATTATTATTTATTTATTTTATTTCTTAATTGTATTCTTTGTACTTAAGTTTTATTTTATTTATTATTATTATTTTTTTCTTTCTCGTACCTCTTCTTGTTTTCTTTCTTTTTTTTTTTTGTAAATAATTTTCTATATATTACCCTCTATACAATTTTGTGATTTCATGTATCTAATACTTATGAAAAAATGTATGCATATAAATTGCTTTCTGCATAGCGTATGCACAGATTATTTAAAATATAATTCTGTAGGGCTTAATACCAAGGCAATATGTATATAATTTTTCTTCTTTCCGACAAATCATAATAAAACATATATTAATATTTAGTTAATATATTCAAATGTTTCAGTGATTCTGCGTCCTAAGTATCGGCAATTCAACAATACTTTTAGTTAATATATCATTATACAGAAGCATGTCACTTTAATTAAAATTTGGGATATTTAAAAATATATGGGTTGTAAGAATTTGGAGTTTTATTTACTAAAAAACTGACTTTTAAATTTTAAATGATGAGGATAGAGACTTATTATCCATGAAACTTTCAATTATATTGCATTTTTATTATGACCTGTGGCCCATTAATTTAATGTAATTATTGAAGGACGTAATATGAAACAAATTAAATTTATTTTTAATTGTTCAGTAAAGTATAACTATTTCGAATACTTTAATTTATATTACGATCTTTTCCACCTGTATCTTCAAAAATTATATTTATCCAAATTTAAATATTTGTTGTGTTTAATATGAGTTAGACAGTTTTTTCAATCTTACCTAATTACAATTATTTCGTAGCATAAGCTTGTTTACTATGAAGTCATATATTCTTTGTTTCATAAATTAACTCTTATCAACAAGCTGATTTTCTTTGTTAAAGGTTGTTTATCTCTTTTCTGGGGTTTTCCACTTTTTTTTGGATTGAGTGATTTAGTTCTTGATATCATATTTTAGTCAGAAAATTGAAGTGGGTTCTTCCTGTGATATCATAGCCTCTTTAACGTTTTTTAATGAAACATTTTTTTTTTTTTTGCAATAACATTATTT
>NW_027104937.1:660360-703429 GCF_000696795.3 Halyomorpha halys | reverse complement strand
TTAAAATATTATTATTATTATTATTATAAAAACACAGTGTTATCACATTACGATTCACATTGCCGAAATTATGGACAACACTTAATATTAAATCATATAAATCAATTAAATAAATTATCTACTTTTCGAATCTTCTGCCTTATTTAAAATTATTAACTTACAGAAATCAAAGTTATGATCAATTGATTTCATTATTATGAATAAATAACTAAAAAAATACTTTAATCTTTCAGTCTGCAATAACTAACTAATCATTCAACATTTCATTTATGTGAATTGAGAAGTGAATATAAAAAATAACATAAATGTATACCACCGATAGTCACCTCACTTTAACTGACTTGAAAAATATATATTATAATATATTAATATCTTATTATTCTAAAGAAAAATGAATTCAAATTTTATCTCTTCTGTTACATTCTAGTATTTATGTTATCTTTTAATACGATATAATAAAATCAAAATTTTATTTAAAAATTAACAGTAACATAATTACCATTATTACAATTGGTCAATATTAGTCTAAAATTAACAAAAAGTGTATTTAATTTGTAGATCTTCCAAAATATTAAGTGATAACAGGAAAAATTAAAAAAAAACAAAAAACCTATACAGATAAAAGAATTGAATACTTGTATACATATTAATACAAATATTAAATATATTCATACAATATTAACTAACCAAAACATTGTTAGTTATTTTATCAATGGAATGGTTATGGAAGTATCTGTTGTAGTTAACAATTTCTTTTAATAAGGAATTTTCGGAAAATTATATTTTATTGAAATATGTAATAATTTGTGTTTTGATGAGTTGTTTTATTGAGAGGAGTTGTATGTTTTAAAGCATAGTGTTTGTATTTTCTATTTTTTTTTTTTTTGTGTAGCGGGAGTATTTGTTGATAATGCTCATACATTAATTTTATTTTTTTTCTAGTCTCTTGAAGTCCGAAGAGGTGAGGCATATGTAAACTATAGTCGAGTAACTGATTTATATAGAATTAATTATTTTGGGAGCTTCAAAAAAATAAAAATAAATCCCATCAAATCTTTACTTCTCGTCGTAAACCTTATTAAAAGTTTCCTTTAATAATGTTGCTCTTACCCTTGTCAAACAAATCCGTTATCTTGGACTACATCTGAACCAATGACTAGCCTAGAATCCTTACCTAAGACTGAAAAGACAGGAAACTGCACGTCGATTCCGACTATTACAGCACTTACTAGACAAACGGTCTGAACTTCCACTTTACAAAGGACTGATCTACACAACTATAATAAGGCCTGGACATACGAAGTTAAGCTTTGGGGATCCACTAAACATTAGAATTCCTCTCGTAAAATCCTTAGAAATCTAAAAACCTTAATGTTCCATATATAACTGATCAAGCCCGAACCAGATATCATTCCTTCCATTATAAAATCCCTTACCAACCAAATCCACTAGTTTCTAACCTAGCTTTTCAATTAATTTCTGACAATTCTCCGAGGCGCCTTAAAAGGAGATGGTCTCAAGACGTTCTATTGTAAAAACATTATTAGAGTGCTACCAATGGGTAGTTTCTCTACGCGCCTCTATCACTCCATTATAAATTTACAGCAAATTCTTCCAGCTTCTGTTAAACATTTGTTAAGTACTTTTTTGGTTGGTCTGTTGAAACAAGTTACGCTGTTATTATAAGTCAGAATATCAAAATGTTTTTAGCATGCAAAACACCTAACCTATTTCCCTCATTCTGATTTAGTCTAATTGTACGCTTCCCTCCGTTTCCTGTCCAGATATTACCTTGTTTCATAGTGGGAAAACACTTTTAAATACACATTTTCCGGAGGAAAAGATGAACGGTTAATTTTTACCTCTGGGAACTTAATAGCAACGATTGCTTAAATGAATTTTAAACACAAATCTTTCCACCTCCAAAAGTGGGGTTATACCCATTTCCATAATCTTAAAACTTTTCTAAATATCTCGTATAATTTACATAGCCTTAATCTCCTAACGTTGAAATAGTAATTAGAAAGAAAAGTGTTTCTTATGGTCCCTGGCTTAGCAATTTTAACCTCATTTTATTCAAATTTTAACCGTTCTTGATAGTGTCTAAAAGAGCGAGGGCATTTAAGCATTTATAAATGTTTATGAATTTAGTTATTTATTTTAGATGAATCGTATCTACCAAGTTATCGTTCATTTTCAGACTTCTTGCTTTAAATATAAGATATTTAACAATGTGGTAATAGTCCTTGCTATCTTTATTTTTATGAATTATTTTTTCATTAAAATTAGACAAGAAAATGAAACAGAAAATTTTTATCTTTATTATTATTATTATTATTATTATTATTATCTTTTAACAGTAACACTCAGAGTTATTGCTCATAATGTTCTGCACAATGAATAATATAACATGCATGTATCTCACATTATATGCACAAGGTGTATTTAATTAGTTTTTAGTATTAATTATTGGTAAGGATGAGAGAATAAAAAAACAAAAAAAACAGTGAAATAAAATAAACATAAGATATGTGTAGAAGGCAGGAATAGGTTAGCATTGTTGTATATAGAATGTAGATTAGGTTGACCATCACTGTTAACAAGACACTGTCCCACATTTGAGACAAAACAACTACAGAAATACTGTTTAAAACAGCCCTAAAATTATACAGCTTTATGGAGTTTATATCGCACACATATCTGTTTTAACCATGTTTTGTTTGTTTACTTTCACATACCAACAGATGGAATATATCGATTTTCTACCAAAATCTATTCTGTCAATAAAATGATTGAGTAGTTGTTTTCATAAAATAATGAACATTTAATTTTATTTTTCGAACCCGAGTTTTCGTCGGATGTATACATTTTGAGGTCCCCTGTATATAATATAACCAAATATACAAAAATAACCAAAGTTATAGTAAATAACCAAATATACAAAAGATGGTCTGTGTATGTGGTCAGCTTTGCTCAAAAACGTTCTTTAATGCATAGGTATGTTAATATACATATGCCCTGAGATGTTATTGCAAATTTTTTGTTAAAATCGACAAATATAAAGTAGCTTTAGAGAATCGATTTTTTACTTCTTTTTTAGGATTGTCTCGGTTTTATCCATTTTAATTATACCGAGTAAATCGATGTACGATTAAGTGGGCTCAAATAAAGAATATTTAAATATCTTCCTCTAAAATACCTTCAGTTTTGATTTTTTATAAATAAATAACCAGGTCCCATTGTTAGCAATAATTAATAATAGATAAATAAAAGATCTTAAAAAATTTTATGAATACACGTCTTTGTTGTATATAATCTTTTGTTGAACCGTTGGATTATTGGTAGGAATAAATTTGATATTCATATCAGGAATTTTTATTGTTAGTTAAAGTTGTGAAAGCGTGCCCCGCACCAAACTTTTTTTAAACATAACTAATAAATCAATTTATAAATGTAAATAACATCTTATTATAAATTAAGAGAAAATTCAATAGTAATTTTTTGAGGAAAAGGGCCACTAAATTAATTATATTACAAGTGGATTAAAATCTTCTATATAATAACTGTATTCTTTGTACATACAAATGTACTTACTTACATATAACTTCAAATATATATTGACCTTCCCACACTGTCTATTGTGGGATGTAATAATTCTTATCTAACTTATTGGATAACCCACAATTTCTAACACATGATCCATTAATTCCATGGCGTAGCCATAGGCTATATGTAGACTATACCACCTTAGCTGGACTGATATCAGCACCTCATAATGCCACAAGGCAATCAAAAGGAGAAGACACACTAAAGTATATATAATACATTTCATATATTATTTATGTATGAACTTATGTTATAATTCTTAATGAAGAGTATGACAAAAAATAAAAAAAAAAAAAAAGATAACCCACATTTTCTTCCCAGTCGTGCACAGCTTTAACACTTATAAAACTATATCGTTGAAGTTGTCGATGAAAATCAATTGTATTTTATTATCCAGTTTGTGAATAAAAACCTTTGCTGTTAATGACCCTTAACTTTCTTATTTTTCTCCGATGACTTAATTATTAATTGCGGAAAACCTTTGATTATGGCGGAATGAAACGAGGTTACGGGAAAGGAACATTTCCCTGGAGCTATAAAAGGGGTTGTTTTTATACCCCGATCGTATTTTTACCGTCTAAGTCAATGTTGTTATTTTCGAATAAGCTCTAAATAAACGCCTTCTTTTTAATGAAAGAAGGAACTCTCTGATAGATAAATAGTAGCCGGGGATGTGGGCAATTATTTTCTTCTGGTTAGTTTGATGAGTTAAATATAAGAGCGAAATTGAACATGAAAATATCTTTTGGATTTGTTTGTTTTATTCTTCCCCAATTTGTTATTTGGTATTCGGTAATGATTTTTTTCACGTATTTACATTTAGAAATTGTTGTTAAAAAATTTGCTTCTGTTGGATTATATTTGCCAGGGGCAGCGAGCATATTCTTCTCTTCAAAGGGAAAGTGTAACTGATAATAAGAGAGTTCACCACGCTCTCGGAGCTCAGGTTAATAGAAATGTTTGCCATTTTATCTGAGTTGGCAGTGATATCTTCCTAATACTCTGCCACGCCCCTCGAGTCCTTCACATGATGCACATTTTGGCTTCGTTTTTCCTAGCAACTTACTCTCGGCATTACACTCCTTCCTTCAAGTTAATTATTATTAAGATTGTGTAAGATTGATATATGATAATTTTAGAGCAAGGAAAAAATAGTGCAACTAAAACTGTATTGCTAAAATTGCCATGGATGTAATGTTCATTATTAATGGACCATTGAATAAAAAAACAACAGAAGATCTTTACTACTACAACTGATGGTGGGTGAAAGTTTCATGAACAACGGTTGTAGAAGGATATGACTTGTTCATGATCAGGTCCAACCGCCAGATTTTTCTACAATTAACGGTAACATGCTAGGTGGACCCCGAAAGGTTCCCTCTAACCCACAGGGTTGACTTACGACTACAATAATAGAATAAATAATTATCTACTACAGCCAGATTCGAACTAAAATTCGAGCAAAATTCGTAAAATTCTCTTTAACTATTTTGATACCTTTATTGACCGCCACCCGGACTATCTTCTTCCAATATGAATGAATGTTTTAGTTATTAAGTTAGCTATAGTTTAAGTTGCAATCATTTTTACCCAGCTCATATTAAATACATCGAATCTTAGGAAAAAATGTATACTTCCAAATTAATATATTTTTAAACTGTCCCTATTGCCATTTTATCTGAGTTGGCAGTGATAGCCTCCTAATACTCTGGCACGCCCCTGGAGTCCTTCACAAGATTCACATTTTGGCTTCGTTTTTCCTAGCAACTTACTCTCGGAAAGAGCCTTCGTTAGTATGGAAGTCTTATCTAAGCAAGAGTTGGAATTTTCAAGTTTTGTACTTTTTTCCACTATTTTCTAAAATATTTTAGGTTAGGGTTTATAGCTTACAATTTTTGGTCCTCTACCTATTTTTTTTTTCAGTATTAACGCTTCTCTTGATATATGTTATATTATTAAAAAAAAAAATTAAAAAAAAATGCATGATTATGTTATTCCTTAAAAAAAAAATAATTAAATTGTATTAACAGTAGTTCAGATTGAAAATTATCTTTTAACATTTATCTAGTATCTGTTCCCACTGCCGAAGTTGACTGCCCTCTCGTTCATACCTGGTAGGTCCCTCTTGAATAAAGAGAAAAAAAGGATGTGACTGAGCACTTTCTCTTTTGTTGTGAATGGTCCTGTTTGAACTACTTCGCTTTTATTTTATCCAAGATTATATTTATTTTTTAATTATCTATTTACATCTGTTGCGAGGGTTGTCGTAGAGGGGGTTGGTCAAATAGCGTAAAATAAACCAAATGTGAGTAAAAAATAAGAAAAACAAATAAAAAATTAAAAACAGAAATTTTTATTCAGAACATACGTCTCACAACTTCACAACGTTCATAACTTGAATAAAAAGTTTATTTAAGTTTCTAATATACTGTAGTAAGAAAATAATATTATTTAAATAAATAAGTAAAAGGAAGATAGTCCGGGTGCGACTGCCATCATCAGCCAAGATGATGAGAGAAACAGGACTCTATGTTCTGACGGAGAGCGATCTTCCTGAGCTGATGAAGAAAAAAAACTACCCGCACTACAAGACCTTCGTGTACGGGTGGAAGGAAGCTGTGGGCTTTACTCACTTCTCCGTAGGTAGGAGAGAAGAAGCTACACCAGCAAGGCCTCTGTAGAAGAGAAAGATTTATTTTGTAGCTAAAGCAAGCTGTGTGCACAGCTATGTAATGTTTGTCATATGCAGCAATGAGTTGTACCCACTGCTGCGAACAGCCTTATTGTCTAATAGGCAGGGTAGAGTGATACATAAATAAATAAATAATACATAATTCGGAAGTTAAACGGCCTATATATAAAAAGAGGAAGTACAGATTAAAGTCAAGAAAATATAGATTATATTAAAAATACGCATGAATCATTTCGGTACAATATTTTAAAAAACATATATGATACCCTTAAATTTTGAATTATTAAATAATAAATACAGTAATTTAAAAATGGTGATTAAAAAAGTAGTAAACTATAAACTTAAGAAAAACATGTATACATTACTCATTCAAGATATGTAAACGGGATTAATTTACGACACTAATGAAGATGCTCAGAAGTAAATTAAGAACCAAAGAAAATTAAACTAATAGCTAGTAAGCAAGTAGGAGTGCATGGTTACTTAAAAATTAGTACAAGAGTTAATATCAATGATTTTAGAAAGTAATTAACTGTAAAATATAGAATAATATATTAATATGTATTTGACAATCAATAATAATAATAAATAATTTTTAATCATAGAAGAAAATATGACAAGATTTCAAACAGAAATTGTATAAAAAAATAACCATTAAACAATTACTCTAAAAAAATGAATTTATAATTTAATTAACTGCCATCTCCACACTCCTCCCAATACAAACGGTTCACTATGACTTACGCCAAAACAGGTATGAATTCTTTCTCGTTCATTTTTATTTGATTTTATTCTTATCCCTTTGTATCTCTTTCTTTAATATTTCTTCTTTTTATCTGTTACTATTACCGTTTTCATTATTTGTTTATAACCTTTAATTGTTCTTATTTAATTTTTACGTTTGATTGTATACCCATGTAATTTTCCTCTTACTTTTTTTACTTATGTCTAGTGTTTATATCTTTTTTAGCCCCGACGAAGCCGTGCAACCGTTGGGTTAAATAAAAATAGTAAATAATATTACTGTTTGAGTTTAATTTGATTGCACCGGACCATATTCCATTTATTGACATTTCATATTCGTTTTTAGTGTCTTCCCAAAGTACTAAATACCATTTTTCAAAGAAATTAAAAATTAGAAATTTTCACTTTTTGTTTGGTGGATTTTTTTTTCACTCGATGACTATTGTTGATACAATCATTCATAACTCTGCTCCTTCAGCCTACACCAACTAAACGTAGACTGTAATTGCACACCTATCGATTCGTCTCTTTCAGAGCAATAACAAAGCTTACTAAAACTAAAAAAAATTACTGATTCTATGAATGATTCAATTTATGTTACCAAACCATATACTAAATTATTTTTATATAAATATTAATTTTAACTAAACACACTAATTTATATCAAACTATCAATAGTGTTCATTAAATCTATATACATCCACAAATATAGCAATAGCTAAACATTGCCGAGTCAGCTAGTATATTAAAACGTGAAATTAATAAAAAAAAAAATTTCACATATGAAAATTCACTGTCTTAGAAGAGAAATACAAGTCAGGAAATATCAATTATTTTCAAGTATGTTTATTTCGGTTTAAAATCAGATTTTTTTTTGATTTTTTCAATATGCCTGTTCGATAAGTTATGATTCTATAAATTCTTTTGCTTTCAACGGTTCGGATAAAAAGGGTGAAGATCTTCCAGGAAGGAAGAAATAAATGAAAGAATTTCCGCGGTTATTCGGAGGGAACCCATCTTGTTTGTCCGAAGGGGTTCGGCTAAAAGAAAAAAGACCCAACTCCACCGCGGGCTATGAGGTACCACTTTAGTTGGCCGCCTTAAACATTGCCCCCTTTGAGTTACCTTCAGCCTAAGAGAGTCCACAATTAGTGCAATTTATCACTTTAACTACTTTAGGCATTTTCACCGAGGGATTGGAAACTTCTCCCATCTCGGTAAGGAGCTAACTTATTAGAGATAAAAAGAAGCATGGGTCTTGCCCCAAGTTTCTGAATTTTAAATATATTCTGAACAAGTAACCAATTTCTTTGTTGAATATTGTTAAATATATAATTATTTTCTCATTTTGGTTTATAATTATTGTGCTTTAATGGAATTCTTTTATTTATTCCAACAAAAAAAAAAAATCCCTTTATTTATTTAAATTAACAGCTGAATTTAAAATAGAAATACAATGAGTAGAACATATCTAGAGTAGAAGGCCTCTAGACTATCTTTAGACGTCTAAAAAGATTACCGTGAATTAAAGAGGAAACGAGGTTGTAAACAACAGAGTTTGGGTAGTTAAGGAGTTTACCATAGAAGGATTGATATCTGGTTCTGCCCAAATAGGCAACATATGGAACGTTGAGTTCATTATGAATGCGAAGTAAGGAGCATCCAGGATTTTACAAAGGAATTTGAATTGTAAGGATTCGATGGTTTAGTGGAGCCTCCAAGATCAACTCCCTTACAAGTCTTATTATAAATATGTAAATAGGTCTTTTGTAATTAATTGGTTGTTTAGACCGTTTGTCTAGTATGTGTTGCAATAGTATAAATCGAAAATGTCGATCTAACTATGAGTTGTAGACTCAGGAACAGGTTATGTTAAAGATAATAAAGAGAAAAAAAGATCAAGATAGAAAAACGTAGGCTTGATTAGTTAGAAAACTATATATATTTATTTATTATTATAACTGTATTAAAAATATATACAATAAGTAAATGTTTTTTTATTATTTATTGACATTTACAACTGTACATAAAATTCAACAAGCAAATTTGAAATAAGATCATAATGATATGATAGAGCATGTAGAGAAACTACCCATTAGTAGTACTCTAAAAACATTTTACAATATAAGGTCACGAGGCCATCTTCTTTTAAGTCGCCTCGGAGGATTGCCAGGAATGGAAGAGGAAGCAAGGTTAGAAACTAGTGGGTTTGGGTGGTTAGGTAGTTTATAATGGAAGGAATGATATCGGGTTCGGGCTAGATCGGTTACATAAGGAACGTTTAGGTCTTTATGGATGGTTTTATTTATAACAAAGTAAGAAGCATTGAGGATTTTACGAAGGATTTGATACGAGAGGAATTCGTAGGTTTAGTGAAGCCCCAAAGCTCAACTCCGCATGTCCAGATATGCCTTATAGTAGTCATACGATTGGGCCTTTGGAATTAGTTGGAAGCTCAGACCGTTTGTCTAGTAATAGTCGGAATCGACAGTCTGTTTCCTGTCTTTTCAGTCTTGTGTTAGGATAATAATTAATTATTAATTAGGAAGCAAAGTTAGAAACTTGTGGGTTTTGGGTGTTAAGGGAGTTCATCATGGATGGATCGATATCTAGTTCGGCTACACACGGAACAATAAGGTCATCATAGATGATTTATATTTGCAACAAAGTAAGGGGCATTGAGGATTTTACGAAGGATTGCAAAGATTAAATACAAGAGGAATCGCTGGCTTCGTGGCGGCACAAAGCTCAACTTCGTAAGTTCAAATAGCCCTTATTATAGTCATGAAAATCTTTCTTTTCATTGGAAGCTTGAATGTCTAGTAAGTGTTATAAATTCGGCATCAATGAGCAGTTGTCAGTCTTTTATGAGGATTTCAAGTTAGTCGTTGTCCATATTTAGACCTAGGTAGCGAATCTGTCAGAGAGGCATGAGTGGAATATAATTAAAGAATACTAAAGGGCAGGTGAAGGTTTAATCTTTCGGTTTTGACGCCTTTCTTCAAGGAGGGTAGTGATGTGGCATTGGAGAGTTTAGGATGAAATTAACGTATTATTTTTCACTGAGAGCATATAAAAATCAATAAAAAAAACTAAGAACATGGAATTTGTCTCATTTATTGCTTTCTCACCATTTCTATTAAATAGATATATAATTACCCCTATTTTAAAAATAGATTTTATTATCTTTAATTCTGTTTTCTTGATGTGTATTTTATAAAAAATTGGTTTTGAACATATAAACTATTCGCGAATTTAAGGAAGAGTTGTTTGTCCAAATTTCTTAATAATTTCTTCTTTCTACATAAGTTCCTCTATTTTTCTAGTTATAGGAGACATCAAATATTTATTTCAATTTTTCTATGTATTCCCTCTTATATCTGTATCAAAAACATTGTCGGTTTTTTTTTCTACTAAGTAAACATAGCTGTTTTCCTTATTTATTTCTTTGCCGCTTTTTCTCGGATAAATTACGGACAAACAAAATATATGGTTTGCGACAGAATCGGTAGCAATTTCGGTGATACGGATATAGGAGGATGTACATTTGTACTGGTAGAGTGGTTTAACCATTTAGGGTTTACGTTAATCAGGAAAACGAAATTGATGAAATGAATGCAAGTTTTAAGGTCTGTCAAACAACTTAAAAGTTAGAATTGATAAAATTATTATCCTTCCTCTTTTTTTTTTTTTTACGGTTGTGAAACGTGGCCTTTTACGCTAAGGGGAGAACAGCTCCTCAAGGTTTTATAAAATAAAATAGTTTTTAGAATTCTACACAAAGCCCAAATGCTTGTTTACCCTTAATTAGGGTAAGGCTATAGGGTTTAATAACTAACATTTCCCTAAAACGTTAGTAAAGGTCGATGTGACGGATATGAAGGTCGATGAACGTCAAGGAATACACCAAAGCGTAAATGGGAGGGTTGCGTCTAGAGGGATCTTGTTGATTTCGGTTTGGACGGACTTCATTGTGTAGATGTGTGTAAGCAATTGGTGGTTTTTAAAAAATTCTTCTGACATTTGTCGAATAAAAAATTAAAAGAAAATATATTAACCTACATGTATTACTTAATAAATCGTAATTTAATGTTAGATCTTAATCGATAAATATGTTATCAGTATTTCCTGATCTTTATTTGCTTATTTTTTTTAAATTATTTGTAATCCGAGTGCTAAAATTAATTACATTTTATTTTTAATTTATTCGAAATAATAATTAATATTCTAGTTCCCCGTTCCTTTCCCTTTACAAACTAGTTGGGACCCTGTAGGAAATTGTTTCGGCCGAAGTTTGAAAAGAGTCTCTTTAAGATTCCAGACAGAATTGTAGAGGAGAAGCAGACGGCTGGAATGCCCCCCTGAGTTGGAGGGGCTGGAGGCTTTGTCCAGGGGGGAGTGTGAAATAGCCCTCTCAACTCTTGGCTGCCTCATTTCGCCATTAGCCTTTCTCATCCGGAGCATGTCGTCCGCTCTGTCGAGAGTCGATGCTGCAGACTCCCGCCACTCCGTCCTATACTTTTGCCCTGGTAGAATAAAGTTTGTGTCAAATTTTAAATTAATGCAGATAATTATAAAAAATTAATTTTTTTTTTTAATTTAAGCTTGTAGTATTATAATAAGATTCAATCATTTTAAGATATCCTCTTTAGGGCCATTTCTTTAACTAAGTGAGATATGCAGCGCCCTAAATTGAAAATAGGGTCCTTCTAATTATTTTATAAACATGGTTTATAAACAACACACTAGTTAAAATAATAAATTTATTTAATTTTTAAAAGTAACATTCATATAAAAAATAAATAAACCTTTACAAGAGGTAATGTTCTTGATATTTAGCAACTCCATGAATTACTTATTGAAAGTTCATTTATTAAGTATATCTGTTTCTATTAGCATCAGTGATGAACTGCTGTATCTTTCTTGAAGCAGTCTTACTTACTACTTTATACTCTGTTCATTCTTGATTAGTTTTAATTTATGGATCGTAGTAATACGGGGGCTCAGTGAGCCCATGGGTTAATTCGTGGCACTGGTTGGGGCAACAACTGAAGGACTGTTTTCTCGCTTTAGTTGGGTCCTCCATGTTGAGTTCTTCAATATCTAAAAGTACACACCGCGACTGCGAACAGCTTAAGAAACTTGTAACAGTTCGTCTTATTGGTTAAATAAAAGCCAAACTTGGGTTACTAGTAGTGCTGTCGATCATGAGTTAGGGACACCATAGGTCGAAGGACTCAATGTGTCTACTATAAGGTTGGTACTCTTCTTTCCCGTTCAAATCGAAAGTATGTATTTTTCCTTTTTTCTCCTTTAGTTCCTTATAGAATTCTTTAAGATTTTGTATTTATTTACTGTTTATTATTGTTAAGATTGAGAATTGAATATGAAAGAAGAGAAAAACAAAGTTATGCTGTCCAACTTCGTTGGGGTGCTATTACAATTATACAATCTATCTAATGAGACAATTTTTTTAATCATACGACATATAGGCATAACAATTAACAATATCTAATAATATAAGATGACTCCCCCTTTTTCAGCGCTTTGGTTCTTTTGTCTTCCTGATTTTTTTTTTTATTGTTTCTATACTTTATCAGTTTTTTCTCGTTAATCTCTCTTTTTCTCTTTGTTCCTTTTCTATCCTTTTTTTTCATATTTTCTCTTTCAAGCCGATTTGACTTTTCTCTTTTTTTCCTTATTATTCTTCTCTTTACCATAAATAAAACACACAATATACAACTAATATTCCTTTTAAATAAATAAAGCCGTAATATATATGTCATATAATTGATAAAGGTAGTGATTTATAAATAAATATTAAAAAAAAATATAATAAACAACAAATAAATATAAAAAATAAAACATTAAAAAAAATTAAAAGTATTTTGGATGCATGGATATTTTGAAACATTGTCATTTAAGCCCTGTCAGACAATTTCAATGAGCATAAGTACTAATTGATATTAATGACATTATAATTGTTCATTGACATGCCGGGTGTATTAAAAACCTTTGTATAGATGTTTTCAAAAAAATCGAAAAAATGTAAAAAATCGATTATATAAAGTTGCACTTCCAGTCGGTCGATTTTATCGAAAAAGTTACTGTCACAACCTAGGCATAAACCCGCATTTAATTTGTAATGAAATTTTCGTAGAATTTTTTGTTTTTGAACTATGCTGTTTATTTACTTACACTCACAGACATTTTTGCGAGACATGGTTAATTGGACACAAGGGACTTAAAAACTTGTTTTTCCTTCGAAAACACGGATTCGAAATTCAGCATAATCGCAAAACTTTCCCTTTCTGTATATTCCGTATATAGGTAAGTGAAAGAAAAAAACAAAATATTAAAAAATAGTTTAGCCATGATCCAATTATTGTTACTGCAAACCCTCGACCGCGTTATTACTTCAGTTGCTAAGTCAGGAGATTTCTTAGTATTTGTCTTGTACATCTTCAGTTATCTTATCAGAGGTTCCAAGAATAGTCGTCAAGCTTTCGTCTTGTTTAATCAACTGGTACGACCGCCCGTTTTATGACTCCAATCTAGAACGGAACATTTAATATCAACAGTTCAAAACTATATTTCATTTTTAACAAGTTCTCAACAATCTTGAGATTAAAATGTATGATTGAGCAAAAAAATTGGATTTTTTCCTGTTGAACCGCATGCCTCCTTTTTCGAAACCTTCTTCATTAGGGTTATGTAAAAAATATAAAAAGCAGTTCAGATATTATAAAAATATCAGCTTGGATCTTTTTAGTCCACATTTCCTTACAAATAGACATTATCCTGCTATTTGAAATTGTAGTATTAATTTTTTTTTTACCTACATAATATTATACAAAAGATTTATTTAAACAAAAAAAAAATTATATATATATTATTGATTAAAATCTCTAAAGTTAACTTTATCTATTAAAACAATTTTTATTTTTATTAGTTACGTAATAGTAATAAAATATGAGGAGAATATGGTCAGGGGTGCGGCCATAAAGATATACAAATTAGTAAAACTTATTCATTTGTGCCGAGGTTTCGACCTGAATTTGAATCTTTCACGAGGGCTGAAAAAAACAAAAAATATAATATATAATATTGTAGTAGCAAGAATCATACAAAATAAATAAAAAAAAAAAAGGTATAAAAATCAGAGAGTGATCGAAAGAATCTGATATAGAATCTATGGCCAACTATAAATATCTCAGTAATATAACTATTATATCAGCATATATTTCTATAACTTACTAAAATAGTAAGTTATAGAAATATATGCTGATATAATAGTTCAGTAATATAACTATTATAACTCAATAATTTAACTATAAAGTTAGTTGATAATAATTTTAAAAAATGCAAGTAAAAGAATTAATTTTAAACGAAATATTTGACAATTATAGGTTAGCTTGTCTGTATTAAATTAGATATGGGTAGAATAGCTGGCTCATTTTCTAATGGCTGATGTAAGGCTGTGAAATTGAAATTACCTTAAAAATGGCCAGTTTGGATAAAATAATTAATATATAATCTTTACACTTTCTTGAGACTGGTTTTTATTGTTTAAATAAATAAATTTTATTCTCAAAACAATTTATATTTTATTTATAAGTCCCCATCCTCAAGGACAATCTGTTACAAACAACTTTTATCATTATCAAACATATTCAACAATTTTAAACAAATAAAAATATTATTAATAATTTATCATACCTTAATACAATTTTAGGACCTCATCAATTTTACTCTATATGATTCCCTAATGTTTTAATGCCCCATTCCGTAATTGTGGACTTAAATTAATGACCTAGGCAGTATAGTATGCATTAAGTTTTTTTTAAATTGATGTGGTTCTAAAATTGTACTAAGTTATGGATGGTAATTTATTAATAATAATGTTATTTGTGTAAAATTTTAAAAAATCATATGTATACTAAAAGCTGTTTGTGATAGATTGTCCTTGAGGATGGGCGAATTGGCCGAAACGTCGGACATAAAAAGAAATATAATTTGTTTTGAGACTACAGGGATATATTTTACAATAGATGATTGACAATTTATTTCATAACTTGATTCTGTCATAATATTATAACATTTTTATATTAAACTAATTAGGTAAGAATATTAATTATACCAAAGGAATGATCGCTTCCCGGTGGAAGCTACAGAAAGTGGTCTATATCGACAGATAATCCGTAAGAGGGGAGACAGACAATGATGTGGACAAAGGTCTGTTTGTGGTACTACTAACCAATTCCATGTTTGCTTACACTTCTCTCCAGAGGGTACAAACTAGGCTTAAAAACCACTCCATGGCGGGTTCCCTAACTTTTTTACGTCAAGGCTTTCAATTGACGCTAGAATGGTTTATATCTTCCTTCTCTTCCTCATTTATCTTATATTACCCCCAACTCAAGTTTCAAAACACTCAAACATAATTGAATTTCTTTCTTTTTTACTTTACTTTTTTTTCTTTTTCGGCCACCGCTTTTTCTTTTCTTTTAAACCCCTTTTCCTGGAGTGTGCCTTTATATGAGCAATTTAGGACAAACACAACAAAAACAAAATAAATAACTAAAACAAATATATATTTTATGGAATAAATAAACAAAATTTATATGAGGAGAAGATAATTGGGGGTAAGGTCACTGAATAATAAAATTAAGTAAAAAGTTAGTTATTAGTGCCAATGTTTCGCCCAGAATTTCAGACCCTCATCAGGTAAAAAAAAATTAACCATAATAAATAATTTAATTTCTATCCATTTTAGTCTCAACACATTTTATTTGTCTTAAAAGTTCGACGTTTCGGCCAATCCGGCCATCCTCAGGGACAATCTTAATACAATTTTGGAACTAAATGATTTAAAAACTCAACTTCATGCAGACTATTCTGCCCAGGTCAAAACAACAGTTTCTAATTAGTCAATATTCACATTAAAAACAAAAATTAAAATTCATTTATCACAGTCACTATTTGTTAAAACCTTATCAATATATTATTTTAAAAAAATAGGTTGTGTTGAGACTAAATGGATAGAAATCAAATTATTTATTTAACAAAATTAACCAATCTCAAGAAAGTGTTTAAGATTATAAATTAAATAACCATAATGATTTAATGGGATTACAGAACCACAAAAAATCCAAGAAGATTACATAATGTATATAATAATACATATAATGTAGGTACATAAGTAGTATTGAAGAAAATCCATAGTGTAATATTATAAGAATATTGATCATTATTATTTGTACAGGAAAAATAATAATATCAAAATTATGAATGAAAAAATGAAATAATATAGATATGAGAATCAAATAAATGCATACATGTACAAAATTAGAAATTATTTAAAATTGGAGTATTACAAAAATGTAAAGAAAAACGAAGATTAAGATTTAAAGAAAAAAGTGATATATGTAATATGTAAGTATGTTATTAGAATAACAAAATGAATAAAATAGATGATTTTTTTTTTTTTTATATTTTCTATATTACTTCATTTTTAAATAATTTCCAATATTGTACTCTACATACAAATTTGATTAAAACGGTTTTTTAAAAAGAATTATTTCATTAAATATTTACTGAAAAGTCAATAGTTAATGAATTTTTTGTGAGAAATCCACATTTCCAGAACCATGAGATGTAGTGATGTCTTTCATGTAGCATTCGGATTCAAGCTAGTACAATGCACTATAAAGTAGTTAATGACAGTTATCTTCGTAAAAGTAATAGTTTTCATGATATTTGACAAAATAAGTTGATTTTGAAAGTTGTTTGGAAAAAATTATATTAATATGCAAATATCATAAAAACTCCCAAGTAGATAAATGCCATGAACTACATTATAGCCCATTAAACTAGCTTTGATTTGAGTGCTAATAGTACGTCTCATGGTTCTTGAAATGTAGATTTCTCACAAAAAATTCACTAATTACTGATTTTTCTTATGAAATATTGCTTTTAAAAACTTTGAAATTCTCCTCTTCGCAAAGCTTTATCTGGGTCTAGGAAGTATGCCAAAAGATGAATTTGAAATTTTTAGTGCTTTATTCTTAAGCTTGAAATTTATTGTGACAAACCTACCAAAGGGACACGTTACTGATGAGGGAGACTCCAATATCTCCGATACGATCTATAAATAAATTAAATTTTATTATGTTTTTATTAATACCCTAAGGCAGGAAAGAAAAATAATTTTAATGGGTAGCCAAAACGTGGAACTAATTCAAAAAATACTTTTAGCATCTTAATTAATTTTCTTACTGTTAACTAAGTTAAGTTCGTTAACTACTTTTTTTTGCTAAAGTGTCTAATATTTGTCTATTCTCCTAATTACCATGTTAATAATCCATTTTTTTATTTCTAAAAATATCGCATCTGAGCCAGTCAAACAGCCGCTTTAACTTACTGAATGATAAGTCGATATATACTGGACTTTTCTAAATAGAATTGCGTGACTTATCGGATAAATACAATCGGCGTCATAATGTTACGGATATTGGACAGGGCATGCCAAGTTTTGCTGGTTAATGAATGAACCTGTTAAAAGATAACCAACCAGCGTCAAAACGACTGGGAGGCGCCCAAATAGATGGGAAGATAGTGGCTCTATATATAGCAAGGAAATTAATGGACAGGATTTCGTTGCCATCAGTATCAAGTTTAATGTAGTGGATTATTTAATTTTTATTTAAAATATCATAATCATTCCATCTCAGCATTTCAGTAAGAAAAAATGGCGGATGGAATTTGATAAAATTGACTCTAGCCCATTTTTAAACCTATTTAATACTTCCAACTTTAGGCCACATCGGACGAAGCGTTTTCGAATTAGGGATATATCAAGAAAAATACGTTTTTGCTAGCATATCGAAAGAAATTAATGAAAGTCCAAAGTTACAAGGTGTTTCCTGGTTAAGTTTCCTTATTAAAATATGCAACCCTTGTGACAAAGTCTTTCTCGACTTTGATATTAATTTTTGTTCATTAAAAAATTAAAGTTTTTCCGTTATTTATTTTCACGCCGTTTTCCAATTTAAGGCGCTGTTTAAATATTACTCTATTAAACTATCTTGATTCTCCTCTTCCAGTTTTAAGCAAATATTTTATAAGTGATATATGACCGTCGCTCCCTGGGGTCTTAGTGGAACGGGTCCGATCGGGAAGGATTGCCTTTTTTGTGTTATGATCTCTTCTTGTGATATTGTGTCATGTTGTACACCAACCAACCTACTCAATATAATGGTTTAAAAAGTCAAATCAGTAAGGCTAACACAGAGTGCGGTAGAGGAGGGTTTCACGTAGTTTTCCAATTTCAGGCGCTTTTTAAATATTGTTCGATTAAGTCTCCTATTCGTTCTTCTTTTTTTTCTCCTTCTTCTTGCGATAAAGATAGTGAAATACCTTAAGCAAATATTCTGATAATAATAAAATATGAATTAAGGATTTCAAAACATGATATATGTTCATAATTTTGTTTAGTTTCCATCATCCATAACTACTTTAATGGTCCATATGTTACCAATTGGTCCATAACTGTTTATCAATCGTTCCATGGTCAGCTCCTTAACTATCCAGAACCCAATTTTATCATACTTCACTTCTTCTTAATGTTCCAATAATCGGCTTCTAGTCGTCTGAAAAGATGATGGTTCGAGATATGCTAACCTTGAAATGTTATTGGAGCTCTACCAATGGGTGATTTTTTCCTCTAGCCCTGTGTCATGCCATAATAATTTTAAGTTTCCCATCCGAGTAATTAGTCTTCATGCCAGGTAATAAGTCCCGATCATCGTCCTAGGCAACTGAAAAGATGATTACCTCAAGATATTCTAACCTAGATTTTTGGAGTTCTGTCAATGGGTGGTTTTTCCACAAGTGTGTCATGCCATTATACTTTAATTCACAGCACACTTGCTAGTTGTGGTTTTTAGTTAGTAAAGCTCTTAATTAAAAAAAAAAAAAGAATATAAATATGGAACCATTTAAACTGTAGACTCTACCACCTTTCAAAAAAGTAAATTTTGTAGAAACGAACTATAGTGATTTTACATATTTACCTCAGTAGAAATAGTTTGTAGAATTTTTGTTATTATATAGTTTACATTTTTCTGCACAGTAAATATAGGCAGTAACAGCAAATATGATCGGGACTAAATATCACGGAGTCTTGTTTCGGTAATAATTTGGTAGTTTATTACAAAGGGTTTTTTTTTCGTATCCTTCATAAAAGTATAACATTCATAGATAATGAAATACACATACATACATACATATACATTACATTTTTCATTTTCTTGGATTATGTATGTACTAATAATGTCATCATACTTTAATGATGGGTGTGAAATAAAAAAAAATTTTTTTTTTATTTATTTATTGATATTTACACTGTATAAAAAAATACAAGTAAATTTGATCATAATGACATAATGATATGATACAGGATGTAGAGAAACTACCCAGTAGTAGAACTCTAAAAACAGTTTACAATATAAGGTCACGAGGCCATCTTCTTTTCAGGCGCCTCGGAGGATTGCCAGGAATGGAAGAGGAAGCAAGGTTAGAAACTAGTGGGTTTGGGTGGTTAGGGAGTTTATTATGGAAGGAATAATATCGGGTTCGTAAAAAAAAAATTGAAATAAAAAAAACCTTTTTTGGAAAACTACCAAATTATTGCCAAACTTGAGTCTCCGTGATAATTAGTCACTATCATACTTACTGTTACTGACTAATTTTTCTGTGGAGAATAAATTATAAACTAAAAAAAACTATTACTATTTTAATCCACGCTTTGCCATCTGCAATGTGCATTCTTTGTTTATCCTTAGGTCTGCATCGCTTCTGTTGGGACTAAAATAATCTCTTATTTTAAGCTACTGGTTAGCTATTGCGTTTTTGGTTTGTTCCTTTTAATATATAGCCAGGCATTTTGTTATCTGAAATTTAAAATCATTTTACTGGGCTGATTTAAAATTCCATTTATACTACTTTGACCCGTTAATTCGTGCAATATAAGTAGAAATATTTTATAATGCAACTTATGTTTTAGTAATTTTAACAACTATTATACTTCCTGAGGATTCATTACCGGTAGGTGTAAGGTTCAGGAGTTATTTTCAAATTCAGAACTACTTCATCTCAAAGTATAAGCCTGCATAAAACGTTTATTAAATTTTAGATTATGATTAATTTTTAAGAAAATATTTTTTGCATATCTCAAATAGAAGTTTGTTTTTAAAAATTAATTTTGACTTATAGTGGGTTTGTAGATTTATTCTTATAAGTTTTAAAATTAATTTGAATAAACGAATTATTTTATAATGTTTTAATGAGTACGTTACATTAATACAAAGCCCGAACTTAACGGCTGTCTAAAGTCATTGTTTGTTATTATTAAAAAAAAATAAAAAAGAGCAAACATTAACAGAATGATTATAGTAAATAATTGTACATAATGATAATTAATAATTTTTTAATATTATTTAATTCTTATTAATTATTTTTAAATTGATAATTTATTATTATTATTAATTTTCATTCTGTATAATTATTTATTATAATCGTTCTGTTTATATTTCCTGTTTTTATTATTTTTGTATTCATTGGTTGTCATCTGTTTCTTTGTTCTTAGCCCTGATGAAGGCTAGAAATTCTGACAGAAACGTTAGAACGATTAAATAAATTTTTAAACTTATTTGTGGGAGTTTCTGACCGAACCCCTAACCATCTTCTTTTCAGATATATTATCAACTATCTTCTCATTATTATTTTATTTTTAGTTTCCATTACATATACTCAGACATTTAGGCGTGCCCTGTGGATAGATTTGACCCCTTGCATTGGCCTCTATTAGTGTTAGTAGGTTATCTCGCTTTATGATTAATCAGTGCATCTTAATGGTTTAAAAATAGCCACCAACCAGTGGAGATGTACGTGTCTAAAATTTTAATCTTATTTTTTCTACTTGAAGTATGAATCATTATTGTAATAATATAAAATGATATATCGTCATGAAGTAAATGTATTATGATAGTAGTATAGATATCGCATGGTATATTTTTTTTTCTGATTCTTTAATATCGAGGCTATACAAAGAAGATTGTACAAACATGAATAACATTGTACTATAATGAAATAGTTATTTTTATCCTAATATTAGTTTGTTCAATATGCTCTCCTTGTATTGTCAATTATACTGTTAGGAAAAAAGTTTGTTTTGTTCTGGATACAATCAAATAATAAATATTTAGTAATTTCATCATAAACATTGTACACAACTTGAGCAGCTATTTCCGAAATTCGTAGAATTATTTGAAGCTCTAAGCAGCTGTAAAAAAAAAAAAGTGGTTATTTAAGGAAACAGAATTATTGAAATAAAGATGGTAAATAAATTACGCAGGATTTTTTTAATTTTTTTAATCACGCACAAATCAAGGTAAAATATTTGGTAGCTTTAACATCTCGAGAACTTCTGAAGAAAATATATACTTTTTTTGTAATTAATTGGAAGCTTGGCCCATTGGTATTTGAGTGTAGTAATCTGAATCGACGTGTAATTTCCATTATTTCCAGTCTTTTATGAAGATTTCCAGTTAGTCGTTTGTCGAAATTTAGTTCTAGGTAGCGGATAAATTTCAAAGGAAATAGTGAAATATTATTAAGGAAAAAATGGTTATTTCGAGATATGCAGGTAATGTTAGGAATACGGATAAGATCTATACAGTTCAAAACTGTAATATCTCCAACTTTTTTTACTTCGATTTTTACCATTAGGCGTTTGATTTCCAGGCTAACAGGTTCGTTTTATTTTATTTTTCATTACTTTATTTTACCACCCCTTCTTTTCTCCACTTTTATCCATTTTCCTTATTCCAATTATTATGGTTACATATATTTTCTTTCTCTTCATTTTCTTTTTCATTCCATATTTCAATTTTTAAATTATTAATTACTAATATGTTCATACTTCTTTGCATTATATAACTTCATTTTTATTTTATTTTCTTAATTATGTTATTTTACCCACTTTTTCAATTACCTATGCATACATTTTATTTCCCACTTCTCTCATCACTTCATTTTATTAATTCTATTCTGTAAAATTATTCATTTTATGTCATTCTGTTTATATTTTTTTTCTATACTTATTGTGGTTGTTATCTTGTTCGTCATAGCCCTGAAGAAGACTAGAAACTCTAGCCGAAACGTTGGCACAATTAAATAAGTTACATCAACTTATTTGTGTTTCAATTTGACCGCACCATTAACCATCTTCTCGTACGTCATCCACGGTCAACTATCTCTCATAATTATTCTTTGAGATGTTACAATGTTGAACTAGGAGAGCGATGTAAAGGTTTACGGTGCTATTTTTAAATATTGAAAACAAAAATGTGAAAACGTATTTATTATCCATCACCTGCTCAATTATAGCGACTTGTTTAGGGCATTAGTGAATCGAGTATAGACAGAAACCCATTTATTCACCGATGGGCCCCCCTGCCGTTGGAAGAACAATGCAGCACAATGATCCATTGTAGTCAAAACAGAAACAGTATATAATCTGTAAGTTAGCGGAGATAATGGCCATGATTATAGTGATCCGTGAGGAATTAGCCGAAATAGGAGCGAAAACATGGGACGGTTAGAGGAGGCTGAAAGGGGAGGGTCTGGGACCCCTCGCGAAATTGGCCCCTCAAGGCGTTGCCTCTCACTCCCCTTTCCACTATGATTCCATTACAAACGGTTCGCTAAATGCTCTTAGCTCTCTAGTCTATTTCGGATAGCCGGCAACTTTTTCAATTCGAGCCCTGTCCGGGCTTAATAGTAAATAACCTCCGAGGGGTTGTAGCAATCTCATGATTTTACGCCTGTTACTTGCGGTTTGTCTACAGTAGCTTAATCCTGGAGATAATCCCTAGAATTTGTCAATAATGGCAAGAAAACGATAAAAATTCCAAGGTTTATTTTTTCCAATTCCGGTCGTAAAGATTTCCCACTAAGCCCCCCACTTTTCAAGAGATTTTCCGAATTATTTTTAACAGTTTTGCATACAATGATATCGATATAAGTAATCAATATATACTGGAAACCGCTGTTACTACTTTATATTGTCTTAAGTCAGTAGAATTTATTTTTTAATTTTAAAACATTTTGATTACTCACTCAAAATGTAATTAATTATGCCGTTTATCTATTTAACACAATACTAATAATCTAAATGAATAAATAATTCATATATTCTCTTTTACTGGTTCCTAATCTATCTCCAAACGACTTAACCTAAATTACTCAGGACAAATTAAAAGAAAAAAGAAATTGTTTCTCCAGAAATTCTCGAGATATTCAAATATTTCACCTCGACCGGTATGTGATTGCTGAATTACTAGTTTAAAATTAATTTTCAAAAATTATTTTTTCTTATCTAATTTATTTAACTCTCTTAGTTTCAGTATTATCGTTTCTTTTCCTCAACTCAAAAATACCGTTAACATTTTGACTTCCCTATATAATATATACTAATTGTCAAAGAGATCCGTTATATTGGTCTTAGAAGACCGAAAAATTCGCGAAACTGCAAGCTACTGGACAAAAGGTCAAGACTTCCAATTATTTACAAAATACCGACTAACTATATACCGATTAAGGCCCGTTTGGACTTACGGAAGTTGAGCTTTAGGGCTTCACTAAAAACCATCGAATTCCTCACGTGTCCAAATCCAAATTCTTTAGTATACTCCGCGATTCTTCTTATTTGTAATTATCACATTATGGTACAAAGTCATGCATTTTGTAGAATAATATATCTCAGTATACCCTGTATATTAAAGAATCGGAAAGTAATAACATTTTTACTTTTGAACTAAAAGTGACTAAACGTTTATTTCAAAATTAAAAAAAAATATATCCTAAGCATTTATATTAATTATTAAAATATTAAATATAACCATTAATAATATTTTTAGTGCATTATGAGATATAATGGCATGAAAAATCTATTAAAAACTATTCACTCCAATAAAAATTTTGCATTTGGTTTCGTGACCAGCTTCTTTCAGGCGCCTAGGATTATTAGGAATAGAAGAGGACACAAAGCTAAAAACTAGTGGGGTTTGGTTGGTTAGGGATTTTATTATGGAAAGGTTGGTTTTTCGATATTTACATCCCATCCCTCTCATCCAACTAATTTTTAGTCCACTTTCTCGTATTGTTTTTTATGTGTCAGCAGTAGCCGTATATTCTCAGGTATTTGTTATGTCCTTGTAGTTTATAGTGGAAGTAGAAAGTTTTGTTATTTATGTACCAAGGAGATCCTGTTTTTAGTATTAATATTCTTGATTGAAAAGTGTGTATTTTGTTCGATGATCAACATATTTACATAAGTGTGTTATTTTATGTATATAGTTCCTATCAAATTTTGAAAGTTTGGAAAAAAAAATAGTGAGTCGATCGTAACGATAAAATATATAGAAGTACAACACTTGTCAAAAATTTAATTTCAATGTAAATAATATCATTCCTTAGAATAATCAAAAATTATCACTAGTCAAAATTTATTTCTCAATGAAAATCATATCATTTGCTGAAAATCTGTGTTAGAGAAGCGCAATTTCTTTGTTCTTTTATAATGTGTAGATTAATCGTTAAAAAACAAATAAAATGTCCGTTTTTACCTTTTACTACAAAAGATTTAAAATATTATAGTAAATATTATGTTTTTACTTTTTAATGACAAACTATTCATATATTTATAATGAGAAATTAAATAATTTCAACTAAAGTTAGGAATATACCAACTAAGATCATTGACCAAAAATACTTTGCAAAATCGTATTTTTTCTGATTTTGCAAGGATTTGCAAAACGTTTATTAATTATTTAAGACAGGAAAGACTTTAGTTTTGTAGTCTTATCCTGACCAAAACACTTTTTGTTTTTGTCCTATTTTGTTAATTTCTATTAATTGGCTGAAAATATATAATATGATATTTTCTTTATTTATCCCGGAGAATAAAATTAATTTAGGGTGATAAGTTCGATTAATAAAGTTTATAAAATTTTGTTTTACCTGACCATTAAATGACAAATAGCTTTTTTTCAACTACTGGCAAAAACAAAAAGGTTTAAAAATTAATAACAAATTTTCTAGTTTTATTTTGATCATACCAGTATAATATTCCAGAAAGATAATGAATAGAATTCAGTTTAAATAAATAATTAAATATCTTAGTTAAATTTATGATTAATTAACACATGACTTTTTCTAAAATATTTTTTCTTTCTAGGATTTTTATCGTGTTCTTGTGTTGTTTACTATTAATGTTTATAAATATTATTGTATACCTGGCTAGGCTTATTAATCGTAAAATTAAAAATATTGTCTGATTAGACTAAAATAAGTATTCTGTGTGACTAGCAACCCAAGTTTTTCCTCCTATTATTTTTATTTGTTACCAATTTAATTTAAATAAGCTAGATGTTTTTGAATAAGCACCACCTTATAGGTATAGTGAGATGTGTAATTTTTGGTACTTAATATTAGGATGTTTAGAAAAATAATTAAATCTGATGATTTGTTATTTATTTTTCATTTTTGGATAACTTAATTATTTTTATCAATTTAGTGTAAGAAAGAAATATTTGAATAAGTTCAACCTTGATATGGAGACATACCTAGTACTAAATCTTAAAATGTTTAGAAAAATAATTAATTATGAAAATTTTTTTAATTTTATTTCTGGATAACTTATTTATTTTTATCAATTTGATGTAAGATACAAATTTTTGAATTAGCTCAACAGGAAGGTATGGATTCTTACGTAATATTAAATCTTATAATATTTAGAAAAATAATGAATTATAATTTTTTTTTATTTTGGGTAACTTATTTATTTGTATCAATTTAATGTTAGATACAAATATTTGAATAAGGTCCACCTTGAAGGGATGGAGGGATGTTAACAGTGAATAGCAAACCGCCTGCTCAAAGCGGCTTTCGGATAAGCTTGGGGTCTTTTATTCGTAGCCTATATGTTCCTGTCGATTTGTGTTACCTCTTCGGATATTTTTGCATTTTCCTCCATCTTACGATTTACTTTTATATGTTTGTTTTAGAAAAAAAATCTGATTCATCAGTTGAATTCCTAAGTTTTATTTTTATTTTTTTAATTTTTGTTTTTTCATGATGTTAAAAGAGAAAAACTTCTCTTTCAGCTGAAGTTTAAGCGAAGATTAGGACTTTTTTAGACCCTTATTTAGACTTTACTTTTGAATAAACCATAAAGTTGATTCAATCTTTTGTGCTTCTATTTGTGCTTTGGTAAATCAACAATATACCTTTAAAAATAATTGAAAAGATTTAAACAATGTAGTACAAGAGCCCAAGAGGAGAAAAAAGGAAGTTATTTCACCTCAATTTTTGATTACTTAATTCAAAAATAGGTATAATTTGGTCAAAATCAACGAGTCTGCCAAGTATAGATTGGGGGAATAAAAAATAGCGGCTGTTACAAAACGTTAAAAATAATAAATTTTTTATTCTGAGCTCTATATCTTTACAACTACAAACAATAGAAAATCTAAGAGAGCATCATTTAAATTATGTAATCAGTAAATTTGCAAAAATGTGAGCTCTAATAGAGCTATTTACGTTCAATAGTTTTTGGAATATAGCTTTTTAAAAAGTGTTGTTAAAAAATGTTGATGGAACGTACTGAGAGATCAGTAGTTAGTGAATTTATTTTGAGAAATCTATATCTCTAAAACCATTTGACGTACAGATGTCTAATAGTCTCAAATTAAAGCTAGTTTAACGAGCTATAAAGTAGTTTATGACGTTTATTTTTGTAGGAGTAGTAGTTTTCATGAAATTTAAAGTGTCGTAAACTACTTCATTGTAAATTAAATTTGCTTTATTTTGAGTTTTGGCAGCATTATGTGCGTCTTATGGGTCTAGAGATATATTTTTTCAAAAACCCAACATTTTATACGAACAACTAGAAATTGACATTTTGTGAGTTTATTTTGTCAATTATCATAAAAACTGCTACTCCTAAAAAGATAAACGTAGAATCTACTTTATAGCAAATTTTTTTTTTATGTAAACTTTTTCCCCGATTCCATAAATCAATTTATTTTAGCAAATATCATGAAACTACTATTCCTAGGAAGGTAAAGGTGGGGAACTACTTCATAGTCCATTAAACTAGCTTTAATTTGAGTGCTAGTAGTATAGGCATCTTTACGTCACATAGTTCCTGAGATATACATTTCTCAAAATAAATTAACTAACTACTGATATTTCAGTACATCTTTATGAAATATTGCTTTTTAAAAGGCTATATCTCGATAACTATTGGACGTAAATAGCTCTATTATGGTTCATATTTCAGCAAAGATACTCTTCTTTAAATAATGTTCTCTTCGTTTTTATAGTGTTATTTAGTTTTTAAGATCTAGAGTTCCGAATGAAAAATTAAGGTTTTGAAACAGCCGTCATTTTTTATTCCCTATACCTATAGTTGGTAGACTCATCAGTTTTGACTAATAATTATTCATAGTTTTCATAAAAGTGATCAAAAAACGGTGTGAGATAACTGCCTTTTTTTTCTTCCTGGCTCTTGTTCTAATGCGTTTACAACCTATTGTTAGAAAACCGAAACTCTACAGATCGGCCACAAATAAACCATCCACACTCTTTGCTTGCGGGAATTTACAATGGTTGGTTATGTTGTTTGTTGTTTATTAGGGCTTTAGGATGAAAAACCCAATTGCCATCAACGCCTATGTATCACATTTTATTTCCATAGATATTCAAATTTATTCCTAATATATTTCATATTTTTTATTGTTATTTCCTTTTTTATGTTTCAGTCCCAAAATTCTGAACTTTTTAAATTTAAGATAGTTAGAATTTAGGGCTTAAATCTTGTTTAATATTTTTTTGTTCACCATCATTTAGTGCTACTGATACATCTGTTCATACTATTAGTCTACTTATACTCGTGGTGTAGAAAGGGCCTTCCTGAAAGATATGACTGTAAGCACACTAATACAATATTGACACTTTAGTGATGGCTGCTCGTTGATTAGATATGAATGAGTCAGATTTATGTTTCCTATTTTCAATCTAGCTATTGCGGCTTCCTTCATCTCTGCGATCGGAACGATTTGATGTCGTCGATGGTTTAGTTGATTTTTTTTTTTTGATGTTTCATTTTTCAGTGAAGTACACTTAGGCAAGTCCTTAAGAGTACACTTAAGATATCTTTGATTAACCTTTTTTGAACTTCAAAAAACATGTAACCATACACTCAATATTTTTTTTGTATATATTTATTAGTTTTCTTTTTCTGTTCCGAAGATGCTCAAAATCAGTGAAACGTTGATTAGTTCTTTATTTACTGCCGTTTGAGAGAAATTTTTTAGTATCTAACAATTCTATTTTTTATAGGAAGTCCGGGTGACGGTCAACAATGGTATCAAACTTTTTATTGTTAACCAACTTTTTTAGGAGGACGTTCGTTGGAGATCGTTGAGAAGTGATGAACTGAGGGCTGGAGTCCGTTAATGTGACCTGGCGATGAGGGTTGTAGAATAGGTCGGCGATTTTGGAGGTGGCACTGCGGTGGAGAGTAGTAGTGTTTGTATCTTGGTGGCCACGTGTTTATAGATTCATATTGGAAGAAGAAGCCCGGCTTCAAAATCGATGACCTCTTGTACAACCATTATCACCAGGTCTCGTGAACTCCAGCCCTCAGATTATCACTTCTTAATGTTCTCTTAGTTTGCCAACGCCACCATCTTCCTCACCGCTTTCTTCTTCAATCCTGACGAAAGTGGGGTGAAAAGTTGGTTAACAATAAGTAGTTTTCTTTTACTATTTTGATAGTTTTTTTAAACGTGACCCGAACTATCTCCCTACTTTGGTTCCTTGTCAACGTTTAACTATACCGTGGTTGTTGCCACTAACAGAACACTGCAGTGCCCTAGATCCGTAAGAAGGGGAACTTTGAAGAGGCGGCAGGTGAAGTGTTGGTGTGACGTCTATAGCCGACAGCTCCGAGTGCCCCAGCAGCTGACTCTATAGCAGCTAGACTTCCTTTCATTCCAATCTTCTTACGGCGAGGCCGCTTATGTCCTCCGAATCAACTCAATACAAGAATCCTCTGACGAGCTGTTTCCTATAAGAAAATATTTTTCTCTGATAAAGATTCTTTATCTGTGTTTACTGAATTCAGTAACGGTTCGTAAATACAAAATAAATAAAATTGATTTCTATTTTTTATTGTTTATATGCGCTATTAACTGTGTTAACACCATACATTGATTTTTCCTTTCTTTTCATTTTCGTTTTAATGGATTACTAAATAAAATGCCAATTATTTCAAAACATTATTCTTTTTCTTTTTAAGGATTTCTACCCTTTATTTTACTTCTTTATTCTTTATCCCATTATCAAGTTCTAAAAATAAAAATATTTACAATTAATATGCAGTTACAATAAAACAAATTTTTTTAGACATTTACATACAAATAATTTAATATTTAACTATACATACTTCAATACTAACTATATATAATTCACTAATTTATAAATTTACAAATCTAAATTTTTTTGGGATTAAGACAAATTTCTTATTTTTTCCTTACCTTCCTATTATATTTGTGGACAAGTAGTCATCTCAGTTTAAAAAAAAAAATTAAAAAATAAAAACTGAATGTCATAATTTTAAAAATTTCATTAGTGCTTTTTTCCAAAAATGGTCTGTTTAATAATGTTTTTACTTTTGAAAATCATTTTTATTTCAGGTTTGTATCAACATTTTAATCCTCTTTATTATATTTATCTATTGCCTTTTAAATTTTTTTCTTTATGTGCATCTGTATATATAGTTTTATTTAAAAGAAACCTCTGCAACTTAAGTAGTAGGATTAGAACTGATTATTTATTTTGAATCTATTTATTCATATGGTTTATTATTATTTAATAACTTGTTAATCTTTGACCAACCCAGATATCTTAATGTGTTAGGGGAAGCCATTATCCATTTTTACTAACCTCTCTTTCCTTGACTTCACCTGCTGTAAATCCCCTGTCTCTAGCCAGATTCAATATGAGGTTATTTCGCTTAGGTATATCATGGTGCCTTCAGTATTTCTTAAATTCCAATAGCATATTACTTGGCGAATACAATCATTGTGGCTTACATTTTTTCTACAATTATGGTATATCCCACTATCATTATTATTCATACATAAAATTTCGGATTTACATAATCCGAATTTTTGGGTACTTTTTTTAATTTTGTATCAAGTCGGTGTTAGGGGTCTCATTTTGATGCCCCTACCTCCCACGCCGAAAGATCACGAAGATGCCGCAACTACAATACCGCTATTTTATATTATCTATGCACCATGCAAGCTAGGATCTGGCTTCCTCCTACCACCACGGCATAGACGAAGACTAGTTAACCAGCCTCTGAGGAAGAAGCAACCTTTCTCGAGATCCTGAAGCGAATTCGCGTACCACCATTTCGCCTAATAGCCTATATGGACGAGGGAAGCGGCTATAAGACGCGGATGTGACCGCGGTGGCGAAGAGATCACAAGATAAGCAATATCAATATCTTAATTTCAAATGAAACCGAAACACTTGTCCTTATGTTGTATAATTAAATAATTAATTATTCAACTGACTTATTAACCCATTTGCACCCCAGGGATTTTATTTTCGTTTCTTAAAAATATATGTGCTCATTAATAATCAGCATATTCTCTGTTCAGCAAATTCAACCCCCTTGTTTCACACTAATTTAAATAAAATGTATACATACAATCGGGGCAGCTGGGAGAAGTCCCGGTGTAAACAGAGAGCTAAAAATAATAATAGCTTAGCAAACTCGAAAGTCCAATCACGAAAACAATTGCCGTTTAGGTATTTTTTTCTTGTGACGCCTATCCTACACAAGATCAGTGTTGACGCAATGCTCCCAACTACGTTTTGGACTTTTTATGGATCCGTTGATCATTGAATGGTCCCAAAATAAACTTGGACAAAAATAATGAAAGATATCTCAGAAAACTCCAGATTTCAGTTCTTACTGTCTTAAATTATTCAAATATCGGCCCATCGTGGGCATGGTAATTAATATCAGCAACCTTTGTAAGTGGCAGATGGTTTGTTTTCCTAGTTGTTTTATTGATAGAACAGATCTGGTTGGATCGCTGGAGTGGTGTTACAGGATTAAGCACGCTGATAACTGGTTGTGTGCGGTTGACATAGATCTCTCTTAACTTACTAAGATGCTCAATTGAGAATACCTATATATTCATAAAATAGCATCACTTCTCAAAGCAACCTAATAATATTAAAAAAGTAGGAGGGCCCGGCTGCTGGAGGGATAATTTTCACAGTTTGTCTACAGAACTTGGATTATATGAAAAAGTATACAAAAAAAGAAAAAAAAACAAATAAAACCACTAAGTCAAGGAATTTTCGGAGCCAGGGCATAATGATCGTAAGTATTATGGCAACCTCGTGTCAGAGGCGTTTCTGTTTATAAGAGCACTCGTGGTCGAACAGAAGCGGGCAGATGTGAAATTACAACAGTGACCGAGCAACGGAGTGCTCGAGGGCACAATGCTGAAGAGGCCTGCCTTAAGGCATCTGCCTACTAACCTAATCGTTATACCTGCACTAAGATACTTTGGTACCTATATTTCGAACCATTTACGAGCTATGAAATTCCTCTATTCTGTTAATATTGTTGAGAAAGTTGAAGTAATATGTTCTCAGCAGGTAACGGGCTCTGGTTCGAAGCTGTGGTAGAAGAACAGTTGTCCTGTTACCTTAGCCTTAGCCAATCTTATGGGTTGGGGAGCTCTCCTCGTGGTTGAGGAGGGTTGAATCGCCTCCTTGCACAACTTTTGTCCAAGAAAGTTTTTTCTTAATAAGTAATGGTTGTAGCAGTACAGGCTTTGTTTTTTTTTATTTGCAAATAACACATGTGTGCTCGCAGTTAATAATAGCCCTTTAATTGCATCCAAAACTCTCCAATTCCATTACACAGGCCTGAAGAATGGCGTCGTAAATCTACCGACTGTCCTACAGTTTCCTTTAATAATGTTGCTTTTACCTCTGACGAATAGATCCGCTACCTTGGACATCTGGACATACGGAGTTGAGCTTTGGGGCTCCCCTAAACCTCCGAATTCCTCTCGTATCCAATCCTTACAATCCAAAATCCTTCTTACAATCTACATTGCTTCTACTTCGTCACAAATAAAATCATGCATAAAGTCATTGGTATTCCTTATGTAACCGATAAGAAGAAACCCACTAATTTCTAACCTTGCTTCCTCTTCCATTCCTGTCAATCCTCCGAGGCGCCTGAAAAGAAGGTGGCACGAGACCTGCTTGTGTAAAACGGCATTAGAGTGCTACCAATGGATAGTTTCTCTACACGCCTATATCACTCCATTATAAATTAGATCAAATTTACTAAATGTATTATAATGTACAGTTGTAAATTGTAATAAATAAATTTTTTAAAAATTTATGAACTAAAATGTCCTACTTTCGGTCTGGATTAATGTTTTTTCCTCATTCTTGATGATGAACATCAGTTTTTTTCTCATTATAGGTTTGGAACAATAACAAATATGCTCTCAAAACTTTTAGATGAACTATTAGTTGAAAATATAAATACATTTATGCTAGAGAGGGAAGGAGGGTTATGTGGATTGTGTTAAAACATTGCGGTATATTGGAGATATATATGTGAGGGCTGAAGAGGATTGGAGAGAATATCCCAAGTTGGCGGGTCCTCCCAGTAAATTATATATGTATACAAAGTTTGTTGAGTTAATACCCGGGGCTAATTTATTCCTATCAACTGTTTTAACTTTGCAAAGGGCCCTGCCAACGCCAGCCCCCTTCTGTTGCTAACATCCCAGAACCGGGAACCTACAAATTTTTGCTAACCGGTGCGGTGTCAATATGTATGCTACGGATAATACATCCGTTCAAATACAACTCTCACAAACACTCACAGCTCATTTCTGTTTAAATCCCTTTTGGCTTTTGGTGGGCCATTTGGAGTTGTGTATATTCTTTGAACAGGAATCGATTTTGTTCCCCCGGCACTCCAGTTCCACTCTTCGCCTGGAATTTAATATTCCGACGGTGACGCTTTTATCTTCGTTAATCTTTAACCGGTTTCTGTCTCCGTCGGTTTCTTCTCCGGGGCCAATCTGAATTCGGATGGGCTCTGCAATGTTGACTTGTCATAGATAGTTGTTTGCGATTGAATAAATTAGGCTTGTGGACTTATTTCTCTCTCGCTCTCTCTGGACGGTTTCCATCTCCATAGGTTTTATGAATTACAAATTTTATTTATTAGATATATTAAAATTTATTTATACAGATAATGAACTTATACAAACTGGAAGATTATTAGTTGACGAAGATTATTCTGTTGGTGGTTTAGAAAGGTATACTCACAAGAGGAGATCATACACAAAAACATATGAATAACCAATCCTTCCCAGCAAACCTGCCTCACTAAAACCCCTATTTAACGACGGTCTTATATTACTTTTGAAACATTTACTTAAAACGGGAAGAGGAGACTTAAGTAGTTAAATCGAGCATATTTAAAAAGTGGCTTTAACTGAAGAAAAAAAAAACGCGTTATCAGAATAACAATGTTCATTACTAACCAACGTTTCGTCCCACTTTGTAGGATCAAATGAGAACATGCAGACATGTATAATATGATAAGATTTTTCATATTTTATAGTGTTTGTATCTTGTTCTGATCAAGCCCTGAAAAGTGGGGTGAAACGTTGAATAGTGTTTTCTGCTATTTGTGAATCTTTTTCGAACTCTAACTGGAAGATGGTAGCTGTATGTATTTAAGACGTGTGAGCGAGTGCACACTTTGCCAAATGTTTTTGTTATTCTTTTTTAATCTACAATACAAAAGAAAAAAACAACTGTAAAGAATTAATATATTTTTATCTTGAATGTTAAATCGATTATTCAATTCCTATCCAATAATATTAAAATCTGTACCGCTACAACTCATGAAGGTTTAAGGGTGTACTACTTTGTAAGGAAATACTGTTACTAGACCAACGGTTGGGCAAGGAGGTGATTTGGTCAGAATCGCGCTCGACTGCCAGATTTTTACCCAATTAAGGGTACCCTATTAATGAAGCTGGGTGGACCCCAGGAGGGCTCCAGAACCCACAGCATTGACTCACGGCTACAGTATAACAGAAAACAATTTTCTGCCCTGCCGGATTCGAACTGGGTCCTTGGAGTTGGTAGCATCGTGCCTTATCACAGTGCCAATGCGCTCCTATCCAATAAAAATCAAACTAAAATTAAAATTAAGTCAGTGATGGGAATATGATCTAAACTAAAAGAAATGACTGAATAAGATATAGTAATGCATCTGGAGGGATACTTACTTGTATATTAACAAATAAAGATTCAAAACTAAACTAGATTAAAAATAAAGTACATGAAAAAAAAGGTGCTTGAACTTTATTGTGTTTATTATGTTTTAATAACATATTTTCATATTCTGAAGAGAAAGTCATGTGCTCATAAGCTTAATATCAGTTTTTATTTTTATTTCATTTTTTCATCTCCAATTTATTTTTTTTCAAATGCTGTAAATTTATTTATAATTATAGAACTGTTAAGTACATATAATAATGATAATAATAATTTCCCTATTATGGTTGAATATTCTTTACATTCTACCTATTGTTTAGATCAGAGGTTCCCAATCTTTTTCAGTTTGCAGCTCCGTGATAACCCATTTCACAGAGAAACATTAACAGATACTTACTATTTTCGTTCTATAAGTAACTGAATGCTTCAAAAGATTCAGATTGGAAAGAAAACAATGAAAAACTTGAAAGTTGTTAACTTCTTAGAATTTTGTCAGCATACACTATTGTTTAATTGAATATTTCAGGGCGCCGTTATGTCGGCACCACGGCGCCATGGGAGTTGGGGCACACACTTTGGGATCCACTGCTTAAGATTATTATTTGCATTAGCCAAGTAGTTTTGTATCCCCCTGCCTTTAGATTTTTGAAGCAGTTCAATTCAGTTCGGTTTCATTTATTGTTATGAATTGATAATTAAATCGTATTGTATACAATTCCTGCTCTCTTAACAATACTAATATTCTTATAGAACAACAAATCTCTCAGACTTAAAATGTCTAGATATTAGTAAGTATCTCTTACAAAAATTGAATTATGTCAAAATATTTGCATTTTTTTATTTGATTTAAATTATTTCTCTAAGTGTAAGTTACTCACTGAACCCTCAGCCTAAAAAGCCATTCTGGGCGAGGTAATGTCCCTAAGTGCTTGGACAAAAGCGGGCGGTCACTTTAACTTTATTTTATTGGGATCCCTCCATATAAATCTCTATGGGCCCACTTGGGATAATAAAGGGTACCAAGCTTTAGATAACCAACCCGGGTATATGTGCCCCTTCTAAGGTGCTTAATGGGAGTGGGGGCCCTAAGTTGGAACTACCTTGAAGAAATGCTTAAGCGGTAATCTTTAATCTAGCAAATAACTTTTGTAATTAAAACTCATTACAGATTGACAGATTCAGTTTCTAGATTGACGCTTTGACGCATTTTTTTCTTCTTATTTTTACTTATACATATATATAGAGAGAGAGTATAAAAGGAAGTATTGCGTTATTGACTTTTGGAATGTTTTCTGTTGTCCTCTTGAGTCCAAATAAACGTTTCCCGCAAGATTTTCTAGATGTGTGTGAACAAATAGCCGAGTTCAAAAACAAAAAGTCGCAAAAAACTTAAATATATAGGGCACGTCTAAGCCTGAGTTGTTACAGCAACTTTTTCGTTTAAATCGACTAGCCTAAAGTTCCTCAAGTAAGAGAATCGATTTTACTCTATTTTTACGATTTTCTAAAAAAATAATAATCCGAAAATCAATGTGCGATTAAGCGAACATTAATACCAGCTAGGTCTTATCCTCGTCGAAATAGTCTTATTAGGCTTAAATGATAAATGTTTTAAAAAAAAAAATCTTCCTGTGATGTACTTTAATTTTGATTTTTTGAAAAAAATAATCCGTTTTCATTGTTAGCAATAATAAAAATGGAGAAATATAAAATATTAATGAATTTTAGAAATAATTAAAGGAAAAATAGAGATATGAGTTCTAATCAGAATAAGACCACCCGATCGTTTTCAGGATCTGTTATAGCCCTGTATGGTTATATTTTGTTAAACAATTATATTATTGGTAGGACAAAGTTGATATCCATCATTATCTCCCCGAGAAACCTCTCCTTTTTTTTTTATAATTACTACTTGTGAATGAAAAGGTACTCATCCTTGTTTTAATTATTTATTTTATATCATTAACGAACAATAATAACGTTTCGGAGTTGTCACCCCATCATCAGGGTATCAACAAATTCTCAAATTCATACTTTGCCTTCAATACTTAATAAATATATCACAATTTCTTTTTATTTTTTAAACAATTACCTGATTAAAACATCTTTTAAAATTACATTTTGTTTTCTCATTATTTGTCTTATATTGCTAACAATAATATGTTGTTAACACTAATATATAATTTTAAATATAAAAAAAAATAAAAAAATTATAAATAAGGAGATATGAAAACCTTACTAAAACTAGGTTGTCTTTATCGTTGATTACGCTTATGTTATAAACTAAGCCAATACCCTTCTACCTCTGTTCTACAAAATATGACTAATCTATTTATATATTTATTTTTTTATACATATTACAACAACACAATAATTAAGATTATTCTACCATTCAATACTATTATACAACATTAAATTAGTAGTAATTTACAAGATTTAATTATAAATGAAACTCTTCCAGTAGAAGATATAACTTTGAGAATTTTTTATAGTATTTGGAAATAGTGTTATTTTCGTCATCAGATTTTTTTTTAGCGTTCTCCAGTTATCCCATTATTTATTTTTAAACTAATTATAATTAATAATAATAAAACCATAATTTTAAATGACCCCTTTACTCACAACTAAGTTTATTTCATTCTTCAACGTTTCTTGACCCATCTAACTCCAATATTTCTTAACATTGGTGTTGAGTGTGATGGAATAATATTTTAAAATAATACGAAAAAAAAAATCATATTATCCCTGTGATAATGGCCTAAGTATCGTTGAAGAATGAAATAAACTTAGTTGAGAGTAAAGGGTTCATTTCAAGTTGTGATCTGATTATTAAAATTAACCATTCTCAACAATTAATAAAATATATTTAATTAGAAACCTAATATTTAATATTGTTAATTCGCAATAAGCATCACAGAGAACTGTACTACATAAATGATCTATAATTCCCCAGCCTCTTGCTGTTTACTTTCTGGTAACGACATTAGTGTTATATCACCTCCTCCATGCATCACTATCGGTTCTCATCACCACCCCGTTCCAGTTATCTCCTTGACATCGTGTCGTTATCATATCACGTTCCTCGCGAGTAATAGACTGTTACAGTTTCAAATTTTATAAAAGCATTTAATCTCGGTGTCACGCCTTGTAAAGTTTATAATTAAAACCAGTTGAGATCTATAAGACCTCAATTAAAAAAGTTCATTTATAGCAAAATTTTATGTGAAATACACCCAATGGTATTAAAAATTTTAAATCACAAATATTTCAATAGGTTTGATAGTATTCCCAATTTAAAAAAAACAAATTTGATTAGTAATATTAGGATTTAAAATTTTTAAAAAAAGTTTCACTTACTATCATACTTATATCCCCCAGTTTTGCCCTAAAAGTCTAAGCCCTAGGGAGGCAAAAATTATGAACAAATATTTTTATGTTTCTGTCGCTATAAAAATTATTATTTTAGGATCTCTAAATATGGGAATTACGAATATAATTATAATATATAATTTTTTTGCTAAGAATATAAAAGTTTAACAAAAGATGACGAAGCCGTAATACAAATAGTATATTTCTACTATTTGAGTTTTTCTTGACCGCACCCGGACCATATTCCTTTCATCTTTACACACGGTCAATCAATAATCTTCCATTACTATTTTTTTGTTCTTTTTTGACCGCACCCGGACCATATTCCTTTCATCTTTACACACGGTCAATCAATAATCTTCCCGTAATACAATTGTATGCCGTATATGTTCTTGAAAATGGTAGTTAGTAGCCGAAACGTCGAAAGTGAAAATTATTAGGTTTTCTTGGCGAATAGATTTATAAATACATAAAAAATAAAATAAATAAATAATGAAATATAATATCAATAAACTTGTATTTGGCTCATATTTTCAACGTTAAAAGTACCATGGCACCAAAAAATGAAAATAAAAGTTGTCAACTTCATTTATTTTTAATATTAAAAAAAATATTCTATTTTATTTTTTTCATAATCCGATGATAAAAAATATAATATTTATACACACAAAGTTTGATTTGTTTAAAAAAAGTAGATAACTTCCATTCGATTTTTCTTACTTATTCACAGGTAACTCAAAACAAAATTAAAATTCTTAATTGTTTTTACTATTCTTCATAACTGTTTTGTAATTAATTATCGCGTTTTTAATTTACTCTCCGAATTTTTATCAATAAGAAGTGTGAGGAAGCACTTAAACATAGCTACTCGGATAACCACCCTCTCCATGAATGAGAATCCATTGCAAATTTTCTAATATGATGATATTTAATGGTTGTTGGAAAACTGAGTTACCGAACTCTGATGAAAACTCCGAGAGCGCCTAAGTTTTCCTTTGCGCCAAGAGAGGGTTCATTCCTTTTTCCGAGCCTGGAGATGACAGACATAAGGGCTGTTCAAAGCTTACCTCAACACTTATCGGTCACAGGCGAAACCTATATCTTCCACAATTATTTATTTATCCTTATATATATATATTTTTTATCTTCTTGAAATAATTAAAAATTATATTTTTTATAAATTAATCGAATAAATTAAATATAAAATAGTTAGGCTATTTTGCTATCTTCTGATGAAACATAAATGCATTAAAATATCTTGATATTTATACTATATTAATTAACATAATCAGTCTAATTTTTAAATTATGATTATTTTAGCTTAAATCATTTTATTAATTTGCCTAACAAACTTAAATTTAAGTTATATTTTCGACTTTGAATTATATTTATTATGATTGATAAAATTTACTAGTAATTCTTTTAGATTATAAATTTAAAATTAAAAATTATTTGAGGTAATTCAAAATTTTATTTTGAATTTGTTAAACAAATAATAATTTTTTTACAAACATGATTGGGAAAACTTATTAATTTATATAATCTTCAACCGTAATATCAGTAATTTTTTTTTAAAATAAAACTATATTACAGATAAAAAAGACCTCAGTTAATTAGCAGAATTTTAAATAAATATTTCAGAAGATATATGTTTGAAAATATATTTTAATATTGAGGCTCTAGTGAAGATGAAAATGGCCAATGAAAATAGCCTGTAATATTACAGAAATATAATATAAATGTAGTTATTGATAAAGGCTGTGATAAGTTTATTTTTTAATTTTTAATTTAATAAAAAAGGTAGAAATAATTTAGTTCATATTATTTATCCTCAGTTATTATAATTGCTATTTACAATTTAAATTTATCCTGATTTTATTTTTTCTATATTAACCCACTTATTTATGTTATTTTGTCTCCATTTAATTTGAAACAAACAGTATTTCGAAAAAAAATTCTATAGCATAGTTTTAACAAATTTTACAGAATAACATCATACTATTTTATTGTTTCTTATCTTCTCTTTGTCTAGCAGAATTTTAAATTAACTATCATAAATACTTGCAATAGTTATATGATTTTAAATAGATTTTATTATTTTGACTGGAGTGAAGATAAAAATATTAAATAAGTTTTTTTTTATTATTATATAATTTTAATCTAAAAAAAGTGGGTATAATGTAGTATATAAGTTTTTTCCCTCTTGATCTTTCTGGTTGATATTAAATAATATAAAAATGACTCCAACCAGAAGAAACAACCATTATAAAGCTGATAATAATAATAAAAACATATATGCTTTTAAACAGTGTTATGTTAAGCATATATGAAGTCAGATTTTTTTTTTATTTTATTGAAGATATAGTATTGTTTGAATGTTTTCAGTTACCATTTATAAAAGTTATCCAACTCCCATGTACGATTTCAAGTCGTATTTAAATGGTATACAATTTTTTTATAAAATTATCAGATTAAAATAAATTACTATGCCTCATATCACATAAACAGTTGATGAAATTGCTCCTGTGTGAAGTTTATTCAGAAATCGTCATTGTATAATCGTGGCTCATATGTTTCAGCGTGTACGTGGTCATGCAATACTACTTAAGAAACCCGGATAATTTTCTGAACGGAGAAAATGCAACTGATAAGACGTGGAGCTATTACGCCTACATAAATCGTTTTCGGTGTTGACGTCTCAAGTGAATTAACTATTGATGATTTGAGATAAAATAGAAACGGAAACTTTCCATATTCTATTGTAGGGAATCGATAGAACCCAGCGTCATTCTATTTAGTTTCCAACATTGTATTGGTATCTCGAATCGATTGAATTAAATCAATAAATGATTTAAAAATCATATATATTATCATAATAACAGAGGATATTAATGATTAAAATTATCACTAAAAAAAATAGCATATAATCATAATAAATTTTTCATTTAAAAATCGGTTGTATTAATGTATTTTGGTCGATAAAGGAGTAATATTTAAAGTTATATAAGCGGAAAAGAGGTTAAGTTATAAAACTAGAAAGAATCAGAAGTAATGCACTGAAGTAAATAAGAAAAAAATTTAAAGAATCTAAAGTTATATAAGTGAAAGGGGTATAAGTAATAAAACTAAAAACAAGTACAAGTGATAAGCAGAAATAACAGTGTATATAAGGAATGAATTAAAGATAAAAGAGTTCTGTAGGAATGAGAAACAACTTTCAGTGTTATGAAAAATTTCAATGTTTTATTAATAATTTTGCTATTATATAGGTAGTATTGGGAGCGGATGGCTCAGTGGTGAGGCATTGTGCTACAAACTCTTTAAGGACCTGTGGTAGATAATTATTTTCTAAAGTGGGTATAAAAATCGTTTTTTGCTTCGTGGCCCTCCCTTTGTGGTTATTTCTGACATATGGGGGAGGAAGGAGTTATCTAGAGGTGACCAACCTATTCTTACCATGGTGGGGAGTCAAGTCCTTCATTTTGTGGGACTGTCACGAAATGAAAAAAGTCACTCCTCCCAGAAAATTCGAACTGGCGTCGCCCGCAGTTCTCAGGTTGCTAAGACCTGCGCCCCAATCACCTGAAGTACGGACCTGGATATAAAAATCTGACGGTGGAGCGTGATTCTGTCCACCAGTAATCTCCTTGCTAAACCGTTGGTCTAGTAAGAATACTTCCTTACTAGATACTGCACCTGGATTGTAGGGGTACAGATTTAATTTTTTTTTTTTAGGTATAAAATTAATATATATAATATAATATTATTTGAAATAAGTTGGTTGTACAAGTAATGGGTATCTAAATTAACATGTAAAGAATATTCAAATTCATGCCTAATAATACATTTTGGAATATGGGTTCCATGTATTATGACTTCTCCATTTTGGAAAGATGCACTACTGTGTATCTGAATAAGGAAAAACAAAAATCCCATTCTAGGGAAATTATAATGTAACTAGTTTTTAACGATCATGCACAGTTCATAGTAATTTTTATATTTTACCTAAAAAAAAAGTTTTATTAACCGAAAATTTATTTCAGACTTCTCTGAACCGAATTCTCTTGACTGAATGGCTGTGCCGAAACAGCCAAAACTTCCTTTGTACCTCTACATTCTCTAATTAGTAAAATATGAGCAGATATGGCATATATCGAATTTTTTTGAACTGATGTATGGATAGCATCTATGTTCATCTTGCGATTTTTAAAACAACCCTGTATCGATTTTTCATTTTGTTTCTATTACTAGCATTAAAGGACTTCTGTTATTACATGAAAGTACAAAAATTTATGCGGTATAATAACGTTGATCTTTAGTGAAAATTGGAATTCATAAATTACTTAATTGTCTGTCCTATCTTTTGCCGATAAATTTGATTGGTTTCGTGTAACATTAAACGATCGCAATCGATTTCCTAGAAAGAGCCTTGTTATAAAAGATATATTTTTGTTGTCAGATATGTTATTAAAAAGATGTGTCCACAAAAAATAATACAGGCTATCATTAAAAGTTGACTTCCGTATTGATGATATATTACTATCATTATTCCGTGTGCTATGATAGGAGGAGGCCCGAAACCAGTCATTTGATGTTTAGTGGTCCGGGGCCCCGTAATATAGGTCCATTATTCCAATTGCATGTAATTGATGGGATGTTTTCCCAACATATCATCCTAACGTGTGTGTCCCTATATTGGGAGCATAATAACTTCAATAATTCTTCTTGTGACATTAAGGAGTCGGGATAGATCGTGTAGAATACCGTGCAATAGTTGTCCAAAAAACAAAACGACATAAACATTTTTTCGAGCTATAAATTATGTTGTCGGGTTATAAGATTGATTAAAAATTTTGTTTCTATTATTGTTATTATTGCAACTTTTCTTTTTTTTTATTATTATTTTCTTCATGGATAATTAGCAAATATCATCCTAAAGTTATTGATTTTTCAAAAGTAATAATTTATTTTATTTTTTAAAAAAAATACACAAAATAATTCAAAACACTATCCAAATTATAGTCTCAAAACATTTATTTCATTTACACGTCCAACGTTTCGGCCAATTCGGCCATCTTCAGGGACAATCTTAATTTACTTTGAGCCATATCATTTAACCATTTTAAAAACTTCATACAGGCTATTCTGCCCAGGTCAAAACATTTATATCTAATA
>NW_027104937.1:647855-660223 GCF_000696795.3 Halyomorpha halys | reverse complement strand
AAAAAAAAAAAAATACTACGACAATGGAATGAATATCCCTTTGCATGAGGTCTATTAAGAATTTTTATACACACGACGAAAATATAGTTTAAGTAAAATAAATATACATAAAAGCAGTTAAAAAAAAAAAAAATTGCCATATTTTATATAATTTAATAAACCCGAACAAAACACCACTATAAAAATAAAATAATTAAATTTAACCCACAGAATGAAATTCGAAAATGTTAAAATAAGTTTACAATAAATTTTATACTAAATAAAAAAAATATACATGTATTTAATAAAAAATATTTAAAAAAAATTATTTCTTAAAAAGTGCTGAATACCGATTCTTATATAGTTAAATAAACACACAGATAACTTCAAATAAAACACAAAGATAGTTTCATCCTTATTTCTAGTTTGTTTATTTTTCTCCAACGTTTCGGCACTCACGCCATTATCAAAGAGATGGCTAAAATATTCAAATTATTTACTTACAAATCACTCTACACCTAACACTGTATATTTTTACGAACACATCGTACTAGTGATTGGGCCAAGTTTTTAAAAATGTTTCCTTCCTATTGCTAGCTATAATTATTATAAAAATTATAATTGCCCTAGTCGATTATCTTTTAAAACATATATATTTATCAATTAACACCTTTCAGTTTCTTTTATTTATTTATCTAAAAATTGTTATGTTCATACAAATCTTCATATTCTTATTGTATCTATTTTCACCAGGTCAGGACTCTTTTATCAACAAATTATAGTGCTTAATATATATATATTTTTTTCATTTCTTATTAAAACATAACTTTATAATAAAATATATAACTGAAGAGAGAACGAAATAAACGAAAAAATATATAATAATTAATTTAAACTAATATTCCATAAAATAATATAAATTGATGAAAATGATTTGATCCTCTGAAAATAGAAAAAAATGTATTTCTAAGAGATGTTTGCTCCTATTGTGGTGTACGATAATTGTTTTCATGGCTTAATTTAATGTCGTGACAGTTCCATCGTACTCTCAAATGTGGCATGATAGTTAATTGCACTTGTCGCGACTTTAAACAAAAATTTTGTTTGATACATGGTGCAATTAAAGTGTGCAAAGGATCGTTAATTTTTTTATAATAATTATAAAGTCAGATTTTTTTTCGTTTGTTTTATCGGACTTTAGTGTTCTGACTTACTGGCAGTGTTTGGTAATATAAGAATTTAAGTAGTTTATTATTTGAATTTATTTCTAATGTTTAATGTTTTTAACACAACAGTTTGGTAGTAGCAACAGTGAAGCTGGTGCAATGTTAACTGCATTACATTATAGTATACTTGTACCTCTTGACAGTGAACTGTCACGCCTTGAGTACCTCGTGAACTGTAACGCCGTTTTTCCATTTATCAGACTTTGAATTACACAACACATGCAGTGTGCACACCTTTTCAATAAACTTATCTTGCCCTCATATAAAAAAGTTCTATAATAGTTAAATTACAGTTTAAGGCATTTATAATTGTATGTTTTATTTTTCATTAATTTTACTTAAAGAGTTGTATGTTCTTTCTACCTTTTTATTTATATACAATTTTTTTATTTACAGGTAAGTTTCACTTTCATTCTTATGTGTTCGCGTGAAGCATTGTTCTTAAGATACTGGATATCATGATGTAAGGTAATTATCAATTAAAATACGTTTCCTTGTAAAACCATTTTTAAACTTTTTTTTTTGGTTTTTATTCAACCTACAATGGTTTTATTACATGTAGCAGGTCGCGGATTTGATATTTTTTATGAACAATGTATACGCTCTCGCGTAGAGAAAACGTTATAGAATTGTTTGTGTGATTATCAATCAAGCAGAATATTATTTTTAATGATGTGAATTATGAGTAGTTGAAACAAATACTTGTGAGATGTTAGTTTGAGTCATTATGACGAACGGTTCGAGGCGAGAGAAGAGTGAAAATGGTTAGCGAACAACAGTTTAAACATCATTATTTTGCTAAACTCGCCTTCGCCTGGTAATGGCCTGTTCATCTCTATTGTCTCTCTGATGTCTCTTTTGTCGGTGTACAATTCATGTTTAATCTTTAATTCGAAGCTAAATAAAACCGTGATATGCATTAATTTAAAAATAAATACCAAAAACGTCCATAGCTTAGCTCCGTCAAAGTTTGATTTTAGCTATTTTTTTTTTTAGTTATTTAATTGTTTTATCAGTTATTAAAAAGTGTTAAAATAGTAGAAGTAGGTTACAAAAAAGTTGTGACCTACCAAAAATCAATTTTTTGACCCCACCTCACATATCACAATTCAAATAATGATTTCCGACCCTTCAACTCAAATCTGAAGCACTTTAGAGGTGCACCAAAATCGTAAAACCCCAAGTAAACGTTTAGAGATGACAAAATCTTAAATCACGTTTACGCCTACTTTTTATGATATTTTTAATGTCTACCCAACTAAATAAGTTGCTAATAAATATAACCAGGTTTGATATAAGTTCTCATATCATCCCTTCTCACTGATTAAAACTAGTTTTAAATGTGGTAAAGAGATAGATGTTTAAGGTACAACAGATAAGTGACCATATCAACTTCATCATACACTAGGGGTATTCATGATCTTTAGTATATCAAGTTAAAACGTGTTAAATGGAAAACAGTTATGTTAAGTGGAGAAATATTTCCTTCTTTCTTCTTTCCATGTTAAAACGATATAACAATGGTAATGTTAATATTATGTATTATGTATTATTTATATTAACATGATAGAGAGCCTGTTAGAATGTATAGAATGACGTCACGCAACATACCACCTTTTTCATCGTTTTGTTTGTAGTTGTGTTAGGTAACATGCCCGTTGTTTGTGTTTAGATTGTATTAGTATTGTTTAGGATGTTTTTAATACTAATAAAGCAATGGATGGCAATAATAATAATAATAATAATGTCATTACAGTTGTAAATTAGCTCATCTTGATTCTCTTCCTTACAAGTTAGAATATCAACAAGACACTCAGTAGCCAACCTGTCACACAATTTCTACTTTTCACTCAATTTAGACATGTTGTAATAAATTACTTTAATACAAACTTAGAAGTAAGCATTAACAAGAAGTTCTGAAAGGAAAGGTTAAAAAAGAAGTTTCTCTAAGAATCCGCTACGAACTCATAGCGGCTATGACTCATAAAGTCATTTACCATGACTTTAAATAGGGCTGCTCGCAATCCAATACTTGTAACTTTTAGCATAGTAAAACATTTTACATTTAACACATCATGAATACTCCTCATGTCTACTTCACCTGTCTGTTGTACCTTATACATCTATCTCTTAACCATATTTAAAATTAGTTTTAATGAGTCTTCTGCTACAATTTATGTGGCTTGATCTATATTGAGAACTTATATCACACCTGGTTATATTTATTAGCAACTTGTTTCCAGTCTACCTACATGTACATTTCCTCATATTGTTATAATTAATATTTTTTTCTACATACTTTAAAAACTTAACAAACTTAACTTGTTTTGAAATGTTTTTTATTTTTATGTTCTGTTAATATTAAAATGTTCGTATGTTTTCCCATTTAGCCCTCACGAAGCCATGCAAAGTTGGTTTACAATAAATAGTTATCCTTTACTATTTTGATACCTTTATCGACCGCCACCCGGACTATCCTCATACAAAATATTAAATATATTTATATATTTTTACACCTGTTCAAACTACTGTTTTAGTTCGGGGAAATGTGGCATTGAATCCTTTAAAAAAAATCGTGAACATCTGATCTACGTTGTTCTTTTTGATTTCATTTTCGAATTTTATTTATTGTTGATAAATTTAAGTTCTATCATGAGGTAGTTTATTTCAAATATTTCTAAAGACGCAAGAAAGAGGCCTAATAAATAGATTTATCGCCATTGAATCCCTCGAATGTTCATATTTCTAAAAACATTTGACACCACGATAAATAAAGGGTGTATCTCTAGCTTATAGAGAGAAATAGCTCCTCTCCCTAAACACGAGATCTATTTCTTCTCTCCCGAACTCAAGTTGAATACTAAGTCGGAAAATAAGTTGTAAATTGGCTTAGAAGCATCCCTTATAGGAGTTATTGAGAGAAGAGAAGAGCGGTAAATGTGACACTGGTAGAATCGTTAAAAAGATTGAAGGATCAGCTGACTCTGGAAGCCAAGGGGGGAGGTTCCTAGTCACATGTTTACATTCCACTATTGTCCCGAGAGCGAGCGAGCCGTGACTGATGGAGTTCGGAACAGTTCAAACTCCCAGGGCCCGTTTTGTTATTCGCCATTTCCCCATCTCTTGGAGAAATTGCCTTATAAACGTGCCTCTTGCATTCCAACACAATGGGGCCGAGAGCCCCCTCCCCCCGTTTGGCGGGCCCCCCTCACACGTGCTCATCTGGCCCCGCTCGATATATCGATGTCGTCGTATCGGAAGGTGCCCATCGATCATGACAATACCTCCTTAGGCACAGCTTCCGTATTTAGCCGCGACTTCGCACTCCGGGGTCAGTCCCCTTCTCGAATTTCCGTTTAGAAAATGAGCTGAGACCATATGTCGGCCTTGGGGGATATCGTGTTCCCTCCTCGATGCCTGGGGTATACCATACTAGGATTATCTTATTGATATATTACTGAAACTATATGCTTATTAACCTTGGTGTGTTTGATTTTCGCATATTATTATTTAATAATCTTATTATTACGCAGTTTACAAAATGGACCTTTTTGAAATTTGATGATTTTGGCTAATACTAATTTGCTATAAAAGGTTTTTACATTTTCTTAACTAGAAACATTTACTACTCGTCCATACTTTGACCAAATTCAAATTTTTTGGTACTTTTTGAAAGTAGAATTACTCTTACTGGTGATAGAAATGAAGTATAGATTTGGTAGGTTTGAAGGCAACAAAAAGTCACTCACGCATATTTAAATAATCTCAAATTCAAGTTGAGAGTCTGATTTAAGTTATTTGGTTTATTATAAAGTCATGTTGGTACTGTAAAAATTTGAAGTTAATTAGTTAAGTTAATGCCATTGGTCCTATGAAAAAATTTATTGATTCTTGTGTATTGCATACCGCGAATTTGTGAAAAATACGTAATATTTAGCTCATTTTCGGGTTAAGTACTTAAAAAATATTGAGATTAACCAAAATTATCAGATATAATTTTTAGTTTATGACCTGTGTTATAGGTCCGTGAATAGTCATGCTAAAAATTAATATATTATTGTAGAATAGGATCTCGTTTATTCGTTCTGGTCAGGACTGAGACGTCGCCGGCCAAGCGGTAGAGTAGATTGAATTCCAATTTAATCCGGTTAAATAAAAAAATAATAATAATAAAACAATATTTAACTGACATATTAGGTAAAAATGAAACTGTATTATATGCTTATTAACTCAATATATAGATGGTAGGTATGCTATATATGTTTATGTTAAATTTATACCACCAATTTAAACTTATTTAAAAACGATTAATTTGTAGGTATGTGATATAATTTAACTTTAATTCAGTGTTGTTTTTACAGTACTTAATATATTACCGATGGTTAATCCAGAGAAGTGATTAAGCTAGGTCTACTGCTGTGATAGAAAAGCGGAATTGAACTATCGATATATCCATATTTAGTAACATTGAATGCCAAATATCGATTTATAAAGATACTTTGCCCATTATTATTAGGACATAATTTTTATATGAAAAAAAAAAAAACCTAAACCGCTGCAAGCTATGAAAGGTCAGGAGTTCAATACTTAGTTAGGAAGCACTGTTTCTTGAACAACGTTTGTGCTAGGAGTTGATTTGTTCAAAGCCATGATCAAACCATTTTACCCGATTTGACGAAGTTTTTTACGGCTGAAGTAAGAAAATAAATAATTATCTACTATAGCAGGATTTGAACCCTAGTTAGGGAGATCGTAACATCGTTTCAATAATAAAACTTTTTTTTATTTCTTTTAGCATATTTACTGACACACGGACTTTTGTAAAACAAATTTAAATGACGTAATTCAGTGTGAATCATTGATTTTATTGTTTGTGTTAAAATATCTTTTAGAAATTGTAATATCGTCGTATTCTTGATCTTTAGTTTAACATGTGAAGACGTGTTAAATGGAAAAATTTATGTTAAATGGCGAAATATTTTCTTCTTTTACCATGTTAAAGCGATGTAACATATAACATGGTTGAGAGTCTTTTAATAGGGCTGTTAAATGGAGAATGATGTCAGGTAACAAACCAGCTGAGCTAGTCACCATTTTGTTTGTTGTGTTAGGTTACTTCCTTGTAGTTTGTGTTTTGATTGTCTTAGTATTATTGTGGACGTTTTTAAACAAGACAATCAGTAGAAAACTTTCACACTTCAACTTTTTACATACTTTAGGCATGTTGTAATAAATTACTGTAATCAAAACTTGGAAGTGAACAATAACAAGAAGTTTTGGAAGGAAAAGTTACTAAACAAGGTGCTCAAAAAATCCACTAGGAGCTCTCATGCATTTAACATTTAACATGACTAAATAGAATTAGAATAGGATATTCATAATGTTGTGTTAAATGTAAAATGTTTTACCGTATTAAATGTTATAAGTATAAGATTGTGAGCTGCCCTATTTAAAGTCACGTTAAATGCTAAATGCGTAAGAGCTCCTAGCGGACTTTCTGAGGAACTTGTTTTATACTCTTTCCTTCCTACACTTCACGTTATCGTTTACATTTAAGTTTATATTAAAGTAATTTATTAAAACATGCCTAAATTGAGTGAAAAATATAAAGTTGTGTAAAAGTTTGGCTTCTGAGTGTCTTGTTGATCTTCTAATTTGTGAGGAAGAGAATCAAGATGAACTAATAGGTAACTGTCATTATTATCTTCCATTGCTTTATTAGTTTTTAAAACAGCCCAAACGATACTAACACAATCAAAACACAAATTGCGAGCAAATAACTTAACACAACAAAAAAAAATGGTGACGAGTTCATCAGGTCTGTTGCGCGACGTCATTCTCCATTTAACAGACCTAGTAACAGACTCTCAACCATGTCACTTGTTATATAGTTTTAACATGGTAAAAGAAGGAATTATTTTTCTATTTAACATGGGTTTTCCATTTAAAACGTTTTAACGTTTTAAACTAAAGATCATGAATACTTCTACTGTATAATGACATTTAACATAGTAAAACATTTTACATTTAACTCAATATCACGAATACACCTATTGCAGAATATTTCTTATAAGTAAACGTTTTAGAGTTAGTAGAGAAAAGGTTTTATAAATTTTTCTTAATTTTACAATTGCTCACATATATATGACACCATTTTAAATTAAATTAATGTGAAACTAGATGAACAAAAATTGATTAAAAATCTAGATCTCTTACTAAATGAGGTTAAAGATTGTTTTAAAAATATTATTTAGAAAATATCCTTTGATAATAAAAATAACTGTCCTTCATATATATATATATTACTTAACTTTGTTTATTTTCTTTTAAAGTGAATTAAATCAAAATGATCTAATTTATTTATTTTGCCTCAGAGAATATTTTAATTTTTTTTTTCTTGAGACTGGACTTAGATGTAAGGAATAAAACATTTAATTATTATCCTTGATATAAAAAATTAATCAATTATTTAAAATATAGCGCAATTGATTTATTTAATGGACGTTAATATTATTTATTTTCGCTACTACTTGTTACTATTACTTGTGTTAACTATGCTTTAAATTTATTTATCGTTTTTATCTATATTTTTAACTTTCTGGATGTGAAAGTTTTAACAAGGCTTTGTTCCTAATGCCACAAGGTTCGATCTATTTACTAAAACATTTACAAAGTTACGAAAAGCTATTTTCATTATTATACCTCATGAGTTTTTAAAGTTTAAATCATAAACCATTAAGAGATAAATTTTACATCATTTGTGAAGTTTCTCTTCAAAACTAATTTACAAATGTTAAGCAGGAGTTTATTATATTATTCATTCCTTTGAAGTTTTCTAGCTTTGAATAAAACAATGAGGCTGTAAGTAAATTAAAAATGAGAAACGCTCTCTCCGCTTCAGGCTGTTTTGTTATGATGTATTTAAATTATTATTTCGTAGTTCTTCAAAGTTTAATAATTAAAAAAAAAAATTAACGTTTAGAAAATTGTTAAGAGAAGAAGGATTGTATTATTTCTACTAGTAAAAAAAAAATGATGTCATTGTTTGTTTTAATTTTCTGCGTCACGGTTATAGGAAAAAAAATGATTAATTATTCACTCTGACTAATGGAATTCTTTGTTCTGATAATAAAATATTGAACTAGATTCAACTATATTATTTACACATTAAAATGTGTTTATATCAAAATGTGTTATTATTAATAGATAAATTGTTGATCTGATATTACATTTTTTTTTAATTCAGTTTATTAAAAAATTAGTGTATTTTTTTCTTTACTATTTAACAGTGAAAATTATGTATCCCTTATTCTAGTAATAAATAATAAAAAAAAAAGAGAACGTTAAATTAGTATTGGTTCAACATTAAATATTAAATGCCTGTGTAGGAAATTTAAGATTCGTTTTTAATTGCAATGAGCTGTGTTAAAATTTAAAAATTATTTTAACTTTCTTGTAGAAATATAATATATAAAAAGTTTATTAATGTCCTTTATTTTATTTTCAGTGTCATTCTCATTTAACTTATAATATTAGTCAAAATAGATTGAGGAATTATTGAACCAATTACTCTCACTTTTTTATTTATTTTATAAAGTATTTTCGGTAGTTGATGAACATTAGGTTTTACTCTTAAACAATAAAGTATTATAAAAAAATATATTATCAATTTTTTTAACGTTTCGTTTATATTAGAAAAGTATTTTTGAACTTTTAAAATTCTAATTTTCTTTATCCATGTTATTTTTACCTCGAGTAACCCTAAAATAAGAATTTAGCTAAAGACATTTTATTTATAATATTTTAAAATTTATTTATAAAGTTTTTTTTTAATTTATATTGCAACAGAAAAATAAAAGTTTTTTACTTTAAAAAAAAATTCAAAACAATCCTTTCCTTTATTTAGGAATTCTTAAGTACCATTATTTTTCTTATGGGAAAAAATAACCATCTCTCATTATTTATAGTAATAACAATAGATACGTATAAAATATGGAAGAATTTAATTATGAAGCATTTTGAAATAATGAAGATGGTCAGGGTTGCGGTCAAAAGAGAACAAAAATAGTTAACAACTATTTATTTTCCCATTTTTCGCGACCTTATGCAGGGCTCAAAAGAAACAAAAACAACTAAGAACATTTTGACATTAGTGTAATAATAAGATAAAAAAAGGGTAAATTAAGGTAGGGTTAAAATTATGTAAAAATAAGTGAAAAGGAAATTATATACAAATAAGAGAAAATAATAAATAAAATAAAATAAACATAAAACAAACAATGACAAGAATATAAAAAATTACGTAAACTATAAGGTTAAAAATGTACAGAAGACGCAATAACACGTACAAACATTGGTACTATTAATAATTTTTTTATTTCTTATTTTCTTTTATTTATATAAAATTTTCTATTTACTTTTTTTTTTTACATAATTTTAACCCTACCTTAATTTACTTTTTTGGATCTTATTATCTTACTCTGTCAAGATGTTCTTAGTTGCTTTTGTTTCTTTTTAGCCTTACAAAGTGGGGCATAATGTCAGAAAATAAATAGTTGACTATTTTTTTTTTTTTTTTATCGTAATTCTGACCATGTTCTTCATAATTTGAAATTATATTGCCAATTTTATGTATATAATATGAAGAATATTTCGGTTTCCTTGGTACATATGTCAATAGTCAGATTTTACTTTCACCAATATATATTAAACGTATTTTTATCCCGAATTATAAAGCAATATCTTTTTTTAATGTTTTAATTAATCTTTTGATGAGTGTTTCCCACTTATAGTACAAGACCCCAAGAGGATAAAAAAGGCAGTTATCTCACCCCAATTTTTGATTACTTTAATGAAAACTATGTATAATTACGAGTCAAAATTGATGAGTCTGCCAAGTATAGGTAGGGGTAATAAAAAATGGCGGCTGTTTGAAAGCGATAAAAAAAATTAATCTTTCATTTGGAGCTCTATATCTTTAAAGGTAGGAACAACACAAGAAAACCTAAGAGAACTTCATTTAATGATGAGCAAATTTGCTAAAATATGAGCCCTAAAAGAATTATTTACGTTAAATAGTTCTCGAGATATAGGTTTTTAAAAAGCAACATTTCATAAAAATGTTGTATGGGACGTACTGAATAATCAGTAGTAAGTGAATTTATTTTAAAAAACCTATATCTCAAAAACGATTTGACGTACAGATTTAATTAAAGTTAGTTTCATTATCTAAGAAGTAGTTTATGATGTTTATCTTCGTAGGAGTAATACTTTTCATGAAATTTGCTAATATGAATTTATAGTTGTTCGGACAAATTTTCATTTGCCAGGTTTATATTCATATGTGAATATCATAAAAAGTACTACACCTACGAAGTTAAGTGTCATAAGTGCCAAACTACTTTATAGTAAGTTAAATTTACTTTATTTTGAGTGTTGGCAGACATATGTGCGTCTTATGGATCTATAGATATATTTTTTCAAAAATCGAACATTTTATACGAATAACTAAAAATTAACATCCTAGCTAGTTACCATCTTCCCCTTTACAAGCCACAACCCCTGATGAGAAGACCTGAAACTCAGGTCGAAACGTCGGCATAAAATAAATAAATATGGTTTTGTTTATTTATGTTGTTCTTTGCTGACCGCACCCCCCGACAAACTTCTTCAAGTAAAAATTAACATTTTGTGAGTTTATTTTGTCAAATATCATAAAAATTAATAGTCCTACAAAGATAAACATTATTAACGATTTTATAGTAAATTTAACTAGGTTTAATTTGAGCGCTGGCAGACATCTGTACGTCAAATCGTTTCTGAAATGAAGTTTTTCATAAATCAAACTTATTGTCCGAACAACTATAAATCAATTTATTTTTACATATATCATGAAATCTACTACTCCTACGACGATAAACGTCATAAATTACTTCATAGCCCATTAAACTACCTGTTAACAGTATTGCGAGAACTATTTGACGTAAATAGCTCTTTTAAGGCTAATATTTTAGCAAATTTACTCTTCTTTAAATATTGTTCTCTTAGGTTTTCTAGTGTTGTTTGTAGTTTTTGAGATATAGAGCACCGAATGAAAAATTAGTGTTTTTTAAGGTTTTAAAACAGCCGCCATTTTTTATTCCCCCTACCTATACTTGGCAGACTCATCAATTTTGACTATTAATGACACATAGTTTTCTTTAAAGTAATCAAAAATTGGGGTGAGATAACTGCCCTTTTTTCTTCCTGGCTCTTGTACTATTATTTTTTCTGGCAGAATTTCTTCCGAATTTTTTTTTTGTTAACGACTTCGTTCCCACTTGGGCAGCTGCTTCATCGCCACGCCAGATTGCCGGTTCACAAGCTAGTGACAAGAGCTCCTTAGCGGAAGGAAGTAACACTGGCGATGGAGCAGATCTTTATAAATTGGCTGGTGACAGAGGATAAGGAGGGTGAGATATGGCCATGTGCTGTTCATTAGGTGGACAACATTACTCACTTGCGGTAGGATCCCATCCTAAATCCTACAAAAAGCTTTGCCTTCATTAACATGTTAGCTCTACCCGATTAATATATCTTTCACCTTCTTACCTACATTTATAATTTATTTTTATATGACGCCTCGGCCAGGAGAATCTCTCATGTTTTTATTTAGAATTTTTTGTTCCCTCCATTCCTCCAGGTTCCTTTTCATCCGCCCCGTTGCGAGGGTGAAGAAATATTCTCCCTCCTGGCTCCCTGTTATGCCTTAATTAGCACCATCCTTTTTCCCGGCCTCCTTCGCCCGCAGATAAATGGTTCCTGTCTGTTATACTTGTAACTTAACATCTGTTTGTCTATCTGCGTTAATATCTTTCCGCTCAATTGTGTTATGAAACTTGTTTCAGAACATTGCTGTGATATATTTCCTTGGTCTAAACTTCTCATATAAAGTGAGATTGATGACTTTTTAATTTCTTGTAAAATTACCTGCTCTAAAAATTCTATTTAAAAGTGGAATTTCAATAATTATGTTTCACTATGTGATCAAAAACAATAAAACGATTCAAATTATGGCGTTGTAGTTAATTGTTTAATAAAAAAAATTTTATTTATAATTAACATCCTTATTGTGGTTAATAAATTACGTTATTATTTTTTTTATTAGGATTAATTTTTAATTAT
>NW_027104937.1:619766-647501 GCF_000696795.3 Halyomorpha halys | reverse complement strand
AAAAAACATAAGTGTAAAATAACAGGGGTATAAAATGAAAATTAAGATATAATAAGAAAAATTAAAGGTTTTAAATAGTAAATGAAAAGGGTAATAGTAACAGATAGATAACTCTACAGTTAGATAGTAACAGATAGATAACTCTACTATTTGAGTTTTTTTTACTGCACCCGGACCATATTCCATTCATTACAAATATTTGTTTGTAAGGTTGTTAGACTGTTAACGAACGAATGACTAAAACGTTAATAAAAGCTAAACCAACCCTTACGGGTCACAGGGATAGACTGAAACGTAGGTGGGAGGATAGCATCAAGACGTGCATTACTGGATAGTTGTATACAGACAGCGATTGATGGTATTGTCATCGAACCTGCAGGTTTGCTAAGCTCTTATATATATAAAAATGAGAGTACCATGTAGTAACAATTCGGTCAATTGATATGGTTAATTATTTGTTCTGCTTGTATACGGACTTCAACAAACCAGCAAGTTTGGATTCATATGTAGTACTATACCTCAGTTTTGATCAAAATTTGATTAAAAGAATTGGTTTTTGGTTTACGACAGTTTATATTTTAGTACTTTCTATTTAACCGAATTAATAAGTTAATAGTAATCATTCGACCTTATTTAATGCTGCTTAGTTTCTTATACTGTTACTGTTTCGGTAGAATGCACCCTTTAGGAGTTATTTGTTAGAGAAAAAAAGAAAAAAACCTAATTCATTTCTTTATCAAATTAATTAGCTAATTAGCAAGAGTTTCGGGACCACCTGAAATGCTTTTTCGTGTCTAGTGTAATGAAAACTTATTTTTAAAATTATTTGCAAATGTATGTTCTTTGAGATAGAGTTTACGCATTATACCATATAATGAGCTAGAATATTATGAAGCTATACGGATACAAGAAAATATATAATTAATACCTTATTAATTCCTAATAATAATATTTAATTAATTAATTAATTAAAACAGAATCCGATTAGTATCATATCAGGATTTTATAGCCAATTACATCAAATACGAAAGCTCCACTGCCAGGTACCAACTGTTAAAGGAGCAGTGACCTACAACCTGGGAAACCCAACCACAACCCGAAGACTGATGCCCAAACTGCTGCAGGACATTCTGTTAAAAATTCGATAGTTATCAATTCCATTATCGACATTTATTTTATTTATTTATTTATTTCTTCTCTTTTTTTTTTTTAAATTAACTTGTAGTTTTTTTTTCTCGTTATAGGCCAATTTTTTTTTTTTTCCCCTAGGACTATGAATGCCTTTATTTTTGTTATTTCACTAATGCCTGTTGAACAGGTTCGTTACTTAGGACTCCATATTGACTAGAGACTTACTTGGAATCCACACACAAGACTGAAACAACAAGAAACTGCTCATAGATTCCGATTGCTACAACACTTACTTAACAAACGCTCCAAACTTCCCATTCACTACAAAAAATTAGTATACACTACGATAATCAGACCAATTTGGACATTTGGAATTGAGCTCTGGGGCTCCACCAAACCATCAAATTCTTCCCGCATCCAATCGTTACAATCCAAAATCCTACGTAAAATTCTTGATGCTCCTTATTATGTTACAAATAAACCCGTCAACAAAGACCTTAACATCCCATTCGTTGCAGATTTGGCCCAAAACAGATATGCGTCTTCTCATTCCAAACTCCTTAACCATCCTAACCCATTAATTCTTAATCTTTCATCCTTAACAATCCCTGATAATCCTCCGGGGCGTCTGAAAAGATGGCCACGGGACCTTCTAATTTAAATTAATGTTTGAAGTACCACCAATGGGTGGTTTCTTCCCAAGATTTTCAAGTGTATATGAAACATACTACATATTTACCTATTGTATTTTTTATTTGTACAGTTGTAAATTACATTAAATAAATAATTTTAAAAAAAAAAATTTTTTGTTAGTAAATTTACTCTTCTCTTTTAACAAGAATTATTATTTTTATCTACTTATTTTATCTTAATATATATTTTTTATTTACAGGATTACCACCCCCCTCATAAGCAGGTCCTTTAAAAAAAAAAATGTAACTGCTTCATCAACCATGTAAGGCCCATCAGGCCGATCTGGTAATATATAAAAAAATTTTTTTTTTTAGTTGACATATTACAATAAGCTTTCATCTAGTTTGTCGATTGTTGATCCATGGCAATAAGTGTGTTGTAGAGGCTCGACGGTAGCAACTGGTCAATAAGCAATCAATCAAGCAATAACCCAGTAATAGAAGCAGATAGCGGTGCGGCCAGTGTTAGGTCTACGGAACTCGTCCACTACAAATCCTCTGTTTTCCGTCAGATAGATAGAACCCATTGCCGATGTAATCTCTCTGTCAAATACCATTACTCACTTGTAGTCTGCAGAATTTTAGTAAATTTTGATTGCAGAAGATAGTCCGGGGGAGGGGGGAGGATACGGTCAGCAAAGTAAAAAATAAATAAAAACGATATTTATGTCAGGCATAAATAAATATATATATATTTTTTTTTGCTGGCCACACACCCAAAAAAAATTATTTGAAAAAAATATTGGATGATTATAAGTTGAACGTAGTAAGCTGATCCGTGCGGCGATCAAGAAAACAAAGTATCAGTTAAAACTATTAATTATTAATCAACGTTTCTTCCCATTTCGCAATACCTTATCAGCTATAAATGTGGACAAGACACAAACATCGTACATTATGAAAAACTAAGGAGATAAAAAGAAAGTTGTATTATCATAAAAAAGGACGAGAAATGTTTTATTTAATACGCCATGCTGCCTAAATATAATGGGTTCCTATAATACACAACATACTGATCAATCACATGAAATAATATAAATATTCACAAAAAGTATTAAATAGAGATTAAGTATTTAAAATAAAAAACATTTTTTTTTTTTTGTAATTTTTTATTTTGATACTTTGTCAATTTATTTTTTCATCTGTTTCTTATGGTTTATGACTAGGGCACAAGAGCCCAAGAGGAGAAACAAGTGATTTATCTAACATCAGTATCTGATTACTTTAATAGAAACTTTGTATAATTATTTGTTTGTATAAGTAAAGTTATATTTTAGCAAATTTTATGAAAACTACTGCTCCTATGATTATTAACGCCAGAAACTACTTTATAGTACTTTAAACAAGCTTTAATTTGAGCACTAATAGAATCCCACAAAAAATTCACCAACTAATAATTTATCAGTACATTTTCAATAAAATGTAGATTTAAAAAAAATATATCTCGGGAAATATTTTACGTAAACAGCTCTGTTAGGGCTTATATTTTAGTTATTTAATTAATTATTTAATTTTCTCTTCTTTAAATTGTTTACTAATGTTGTAGACAGTTTCAACTATATGACGTATATTTTAATGACACATGTAAAGAGATGGGGTAGGTTTGTTGGTGAGGCATTGGACCCATAACAAGGCGGGAGTTCGAGTCCAACTGTGGTAAATAATTATTTATTCTGCCATATCAGCTTTCGATCCGACCCTGGGTTCACTCAGCCTCAGTGAAGCGAACACCTAATACTTAACTTATCGTTGGTTCTGAAACGCTTCTCCCTAATCAAGTACGGAATTTTAAACCAAAAACTGTCATGTTTTTTTGTTTTTTTTTTACATAAACATAGCTTAGAACAAAATCTAGCATAATTACTCATACGTTGTGTACACAAAATACTTTTAAATTCACTTGATTCGTGCCTATGCTCAAATCAATATGTTAACGCCGTTCGTATTTTTGTGCCCGAGGGGTTGAGTGGAACAGCTGTGTGGTATTCAGTGTAGTAGCCGGTTCCAGGTTCCACGTTAGTTTTTTTTTCTTTTTTTACAGACATCTGGGCTTGTCACTCTACTATCTTTAGATATAAAAAATACCTCTTAGTGTAAACATGGAACATCCGTCATGTTTTAACGTTAATGTAATGTACCGTAATATGTATATATGTCATTAAATATGTTTTTCTTATATTAGGTATTTTTTTTGAAAAGTCTTTCCTATTTATACCTTCATTTCATATATTTTTGATCAAGATTTTCCCCCATATTCAGGATCATCAATCCGAAATTATTTTACTGTCTTATAAAATAAACACTATTTCTTTATTTTAACCCTGTTATAGGGCTGCAATGTGGATCAAAATGTACTGCTAATATTGCTAGTTAAAGTAGAAATTTATATTTTTGTTTTTCTTGACCGCAAATTAACAAACAATCAATATATTAGTGTATTATAAATTGCTCTAGAATCTATTTTGAAAATATCAATCCTGATTTTTTGAAGATCGTCATTATGTAAACTGAAATTCTCTGATTATATTATACCAAAAAATATGTAATAAATCTTATTATCCCAAATGTTTAATAAATATGATTCTGTGTGAGGTGTAGGTAGTTGACCGTAGATAAATAAGTTAAGAAGATAGTCGGGGGTACGGTAAAAAAAAAACAACATTATTTTACTGACGTTTCGACCTCAATTTCAGGTCTTCTCAGAACTATAAAACAAAAAGAACACAACCATCGTTCAGAAAATCATAAAAACAAAAATAAATAATTAACTAACAAATTTGGAAGTATACATAACAATTAATTGAACAAAAAAAATAGTTGATTAATAACCATTGAATCTGCTACTGTCTAATTGTATGGTTATTAATCAACTGTTTTTTATTTTCAATTTATTGTTATGTATATTTCCAAATTTATTAGTTTATTATTTATTTTTATTTTTATGTTTCTCTGATTGATAGTTGTTATCTCTTTTTGTTTTATAGTCCTCATGAAGATATGAAATTCAGGTCGAAATGTAGCACGAATAAATAATTTTTTGTTTGTGTTTTTTGGTGAACGTGATTCTTGATTTAATTCCAATTATACTTCTATGTGGTTTGTGGATTCCTCACTATATGTGAACACTTATTTACTTATATTATTTTTGTTTAATAATTAATCTTTTGAGTGATGATAAAAATTCAGTCCTTTATGGAACGTTGATTTTTACACCATTTTATTATTATAAAACTATGCTCCTTTTTCCATTTTTAATGCCGTATAGAATATTAATTGCTAAATATAGATGGACCTTATTTTGTTTGTTATTCATTTATTTATTTATTTTTCAAATGTATTTATAAATGTTTATGCTTCGAGTAGAACAAGTTTAGTGATTTAAAACATTCCGAACAAGATCGAAACCAGTAATAGAATTTCTTCACGATATCGTGGGTTGTTCGGCCTCATTAACACGAGATTGTCTACCCACTTGTATTATTATCCGTTATTTTTCAAGCAATAGATTATAAGATCATTATCATGCCCGAGGATCTAAAAACCTTAAGGTATTTAAAAAATCTAGTACTGTTCGTACGTCACACAAATTTTAGTTACTGTAAAAATTTTTATTTTAGGGTTTCTCATGGAGAAAAAAAAAACGAATATCATCTTTGTTCCTGCAACATTTTGATACAACAAAAGAATGAAAGAACGCTATGAAAGCGATCGGTAGGGATCGTATGGTGTCGGCTCTTTTTTGATTGGAACACATATCCCTATTTTTCCTTTTATCTGCTTTAATTATTCAAATTCTGTAATATTTTATATTCATCTATTGTTTAATATTGCTAACAATGAGGACTGATTATTAGTTTTAAATAAACCAAATTCAAGGTACTTTTGAGAAAGATTTTTAAAATATTCCTCATCTAAGCCCTGTAAAACTATATCAATGATGTTTAGATCTAGCTGATATTAAAGATCACTAAGTTAAACCGAGTAAAATGAAAATTTAATGATCAGAGTAGGGGAAATTTATGGAATATAAACTCTATTTTTTTAAAATTTATATAGAAGTTCTTATTTCGGGCGGGTTCGCTGGAGGTTGTAATAACAAATATAAATTTTACATTTTAAAAAATTTAATTGAACAAAATATGACGAAGTCGTTATGGAAACAGGAAAGGTAGGGGATTCAGGTTTGCCCGTTCAAATTGGATGTATCTATCTTTCCCTTTTAGTTATTCATAAAATTCTGTGATATCTCGTATTTATTGCTAACAATGAGAACTATTTTTTTTAAATAAACAAAATTAAGGATACTATAGAGGAAGAGTATATTGAAAATTCAGCGTTTTAGCTCTGTCGTGCTGTTAATGAGGATAAAACCTATTTGGTATTAAAGAGCATTAAATAGCTCACTGATTCACTGAATTTAATGAATAACGTTTATATCTGCCCTCATTATGTAATTGGTTTTAAGTCAATCCACAGCGAAGGTGGGTTATCTGCCTGATAGATAACCAGGCAATTATCTACTGGTGACTAACCTATTCTAACCATGATGGGGGGTCACGTTTTTGGTTTTGTGGGACTGCCACTTAATGAAAAAGTCAACGCCCCAAGCCGAATTCAAACCGGCGCCGCCTGCAGAGCTCAGAACGATAGACCTCGGACTAACCATCTGAGCTACGGACGGCCCTAGTATGTAGTTTCAGTTTTGAAAACGTCTTTTCGTTTTTAAGCTAGGCTGTTTGAAAATTTTCACTGTCGTAATAGTTCTTCTTATTGTCTATTCTATATAAGGTAAGTGAATGTAAATATTTCAATTTAAAATCATTAATTTAAATGAAAAAGTATTATTTCTTCAGCAGAAGTTATACATACCATGTTTGGTTTTACCCCGTGAAGGTGAGGTACTCACTTTATAATGACTGGGTTAAGCTCTAAGCTCAGCTTTAGACCCCAGAGTCGATCTATGGCTAATTAAACAGAAATATTTCGACAGTGCAATATAAATTACTCAAATACAGTCCCACTAAAGGCTATAAAAGTACTACAACATTCAATAATGATTAAGCAAAGCAAATAAAATTTGTAGTGACACCGGCCAATAGGAGACGCCAGAGCTGACTGGTGACATGAATTAGCAAGGAGGTATATTGCTTCCTCCATGGCAGTGTTATATTGCCATGTGACGGCTGTGGGGGAGTAAATATTCAGGGAGGATCCGTTTACCAACCCAGCTCCTCGTTTGACATTTCCTTTATTCGTTCCAGCGGAACATCTCACGCCCGTGGTGTCCTCTTCCAAGTTGTAACTTAATAACGACAGGCAAGAGTGTTGAAAAATATTTATAAAAACAGTTGCGAACAGAAAAAAAAAACTAACAAGCCTAATGAGGGAGAAACGGGTATCATTTGCACTGAATATATATTATAAAAACACAGAATATTATATTATGGCCACTTAACGCTCTTCGAACATCGTTAATTATTTTTATAATTTATTTATTTATTTTTTTAATAGATTCACTAAGCATTCCTTCATTGGTTTTTCCTCCTCAGACAGGGGAGTTGTTATTTAAGTTGTTGTTTGTTGCTTAAAGGCGTAAAACCCTCTGGTCATCAACGCCTATTGCATGATAAAAGTAAAAAAAAAAATAAAAAAAAAAATAAAAAAAAAAAAAAAATAAAAAACATAAAAATCGAAGAGGAGTTATAATTTATAAAGAAGGTGATGTGCTTTTAAAAATTCAAATACTCCTGTAATTTTAGCTTCCTCATCTGCCAGAGTTTCGGATAAATTTGGCGTCAAGTTAATTTCGGCTTCGGTACTGTTGAAGGTAATATTCTTCTCCAACCGCGTGATCATCTATCTATCTGTTTGCAAACAATATGAATTTTTTTGAAAAAAAAATTTAAATAAAAGAAAATTTAATTACAGATTAACTTAACACTACTATCTCTCTCCGATCACACTAATTATTATAGAATTTATTATTGGTTGATTTGACTAAATTTATTAACCTGGGCAGAATTGCCTCCAAAAAGTATTTATATTGTTAGATATGAGGTGTATATTTATATTTAAGATTGTCTTTGACGATGGTCAGGTTGGCCGAAACGTTGCACATTAAAAGAAATAAAAAAGTGTTTGAAATTTAACTTTTTTTTTTAAATACTTTTTATTTATTGATAGATATTACAATCTGCCTAACAGTGGTGGGCAAGAGATATGAATGATCACATTCATACTAAAATAAAATAAAATAAGAATTAAAAATAAATAAATAAATGAAAAAAAAATCTCTTGAATATAATCAAACTATGTGTATGAAAAGAATAAATAAATAAAATTACATAATCATAAAATAATATAATCTCTAGTCACATTTACACTCTTATATACAATATTTACACAATCGACCTGAGAATCCCTGAGCTCACTCTATTCCCCACGTGTGAGAGATAGAGCAGAGCTCAAAAGATCCCAGCGCATCCCTCTCGCCGCATCACTGGTAGTAAGCCACTGGAGGCTGAGCAAGTGCGCTAAAGCCGCAAACTGAAATTTAACTTAGATTCGAATTATTTTATTTTTTTAAAAAATAATTATTATTTATTGAAATTTAAAATTGTACTAACTAAAAAATATAACAAGTAGATATTCTGTGATTTACAGTACAATGGCATGAACTGTGGAGACTGATACAATGGTGAAGAACTCCAATAACATCGTTATATTAAATGGTCTCGAAGCCATCTTCTTTTTAGACTCGTTAAACTATAAAAAAAAAATTATGACCACGTTCTTGAGACCATATGCTGCTTTCCTGTTATTCACCGCCCATAAGTAAACCTCGATCTGGTTTATACGAATATGCACATCTTATTTCTATCTACCAGTGAATTATATCTTTATTCATGAATAATTATAATTTTGAAGGGAAGGGAGTTTTAATCTCCCGTAGGTCCTTTTTGGGCTAATCAAAGCTTTCTGGTCGTCTAAGGCGGCCTTCTAGGAGTAGTCCTGTTTTAAATAAACAAGCTGATTGGGAAGCCCGCCTCTGAGAAGCTCTTTATGTCCTACTAAAACCAAAATAGATCTTTTACGCTCAATGGTATTTGGATTAAATTAGTTCCCCTGCTAATTCAATTACAATTTACTCATAGATACTGTCCTCACTTATTAGGACTTAATTTAGTTTTACTATCGAAAGGAGTATGATACATTAATTATAAATTAATTACTAATTCCTCACTAAAAAAAAAGTTTTAATTTTTTTACTTAGAATAAGGCTTGCTGTATTAATGCCATTTAGAACTGTCCCTTTCTTATACAATATTACAGTTACTCTCCAAAGCTATTAAAACTTATTTTAGTTTTACTATCGGATGGAGTATAAGATACTGTTTAGAAATTATGAAAATAAAAACATCCTTTACAATATGATGAATTAATTATAAAGAAACTTTCCTATAATTCCTCACCGAAGAAAAAAAAAAATTGACTTCATATAAGTCTTGTGATATTGATGTCATATAGTACTGTCTTTATTTTATGCTGTATTATAGATACTGTCCACACGTGCTTATTTTTAATTTTTCTTCCATTTATGTAACGTCCTGTTTAGAAATCATTAAAAAAAAACTTTGGATATGGATAAATGATATATTAATTATTAATGAAGTATCCGCCCTTACCGTAGAAATATTTCCAATGAGGATGAGACTTGTCATTTAGTATCCTCTATATTACATTTATACTGTCTACGGGTATATTTTGTTCGGTATTGCAGATAGTTTACACACTTATTAGTACTTAGTTTAATTTTTCTATCGAATGGGATCCATTTATGTAACATATCGTTTAGATATTAAAAAAAAAAAAATCTTTACGACATAAATTGGTAATAAATTAATTATAACTAAATGTTTCGACCTATTCCTCAGCAAAAATAAAATCTGGTGCCGTGCACGCATTATAAAACTTTCTCTTACTTAAGCTACTTACGTCCCCAAGTTTTGAATAAATTAGTGGGCTCATGTTAAAGTTGACGTTATTCTTGTCGTTTTCGAAAAAAATAAATCTAAGGCGAAAATTATCAACAAATATTTTTTTGTCTGGTGCTTTAGAAATTCGTATTTATTCTTTCTGTACATCAGGGGTAGTCAACTTTTCTGTACATCTTATAAGCTTCTCGTGATCGATTTGTCATAGGCATAGTCTAAGGGGAAAGAGGAAGTGTGAAATGCATATTATGTTTATAAACCATATTATAAGTAATATATACGTTCAGCACTATGTTTTCGATATATAGTCTCATGAAGAAAATAAATTCCCAGACCCAACTTTTGATAGCAGCATTCCGTACATGCGTTTCCTTAAATGTCGTTTTTCCGATACTTTTTCTAGATAGATTTTTACTAACTTTTTTTTTTTTAAATTTATTTATTGATATTTACAACTGTATAAAAAATACAACAAGTAAATTTGATCATAATGACATAATGATATGATACAGCATGTATAGAAACTACCCAGTAGTAGAACTGTAAAAATATTTTACAATATAAGGTCACGAGGCCATCTTCTTTTCAGGCACCTCGGAGGATTGCCAGGAATGGAAGAGGAAGCAAAGTTAGAAACTAGTGGGTTTGGGTGGTTAGGGAGTTTATAATGGAAGGAATGGTATCGGGTTCGGGCTAGATCGGTTACATAAGGAACATTTAGGTCTTTAGGGATGGTTTTATTAGTAACAAAATAAGGAACATTGAGGATTTTACGAAGGATTTTGGATTGTAAGGATTGGATACGAGAGGAATTCGAAGGTTTTGTGGAGCCCTCTACTCCGTATGTCCAGTTTTACTAACTTAATTTATTTTTTTTTAACAACTTCAATGTTGACAATCAAGTTGTTGTGCTATTTGTTCGTAAATATGGAAAAGTTGCTATAAAGCTGCACACTATTACTGATAATTTTATTTAAATATTTCACTTTCTCGTTTGCGGGCCAGGAAGATGTATCACAAAAATAATGCAAAAGAAGAATTTATCAATAGCTCGCTGAGTTGACATCGTACTAAAGTACAGATTATACGGCTTATCTACCAATCAAAAACGACAACAATAATTATTTAAAGGACAAAAAACTCACGTACAGGGGAATTAAAAGAACGTGGATAATTAATAACTTTTGATCCATATGAAATAAGTCTGACACTATTTCAGTCGAAAAATCTAATTCAAAATTTTTCATATATATAGGTAAGTGAAAGTACAAATATTTTTATTTTTTCACTTATAAAAAGACTTGTTATCCTGTATTGTCTATATTACATTTATATTGTCCGGATTTTATACTATATTATAGATACTGCCCATACTTAGTAGAACTTATTTTAATTTGCTTGTGGTTTTTCATATATTTCCCTGAATATTTCCCGAGTAATAAGTTTGAAAGTAAGATATGTCTATGGTTGAAATTCATTGGCGATACCAGCCTGTTGTCAGTTATGCTGTTCTCTGAATTGGACTGAATGGTTACCCCGAATTGCTGGTTGTGACCCGCGGATGACACGTATCGAATTTTCGTTAAGCAGTGATTCCGGGCCATTGTTTGTATTGTAGCTACAACAATCACCGCCGGAAACGGCTTTGTTTAAAATCCAAACAAGGAGATGGCAGTAATGTTACTTCAATTAGGCTCTGGTTCGATCCACCTGCGACACGACCGTTTCCAAACATTCGATGGTTTCCCCCTAACACCAGCAAGCGTGTAAAGCAAACAGGAAGAATTTTCCCGTTTAATCTTGAACGTTTTACCACCCCCGCTCTATATCGGCCCCTTCAATAATAAATTGTGTTTCTTTATTATTTCTAGCGATGGCAACTAATCGATTGGTGAAACGGCAAGTCATCTCGTTTTATTGCTTCGGTTGGTTGCTCCTAGTAAATGGTTGTCATTGTATGTAAACTGCAATTAACCTTTGATAAACTAGCAGTTGGAAATCCCATTAGACCATAAACAATTAATTAATAAAATAAACACTTCCATTCTACTGCCTTGTGTACACTCAAGCATTATTTTATTAATTGATAATTTTTGTAATTGTTTCAATTTAGTTTATTGAGAATAAGAAATGTTGTTTAATTAATGTCATTACATGTACTAAAATTTGCACCGAAGTCAAAATGTATTGACATGGGACCGTAATGAAATAAAAGACTTAAGAATATTTTTATTCAAACTTATAATAGTATATATGTAATAATCGATTCCTCTTACATTAACATGATATTATTTAATTACGTTTACTAATTAAAAAAAAATCTTACACGATTGATAAACTTTTATTTAAGTTTAATAAAATATAACATAACCCATCACATAGCTCTCACTTTCTACGCTACTTTGAGAGGAAATAAGTATTGTATGTTTCAATACAACTTTTTATTCAATATTCTCAATGAAGATATGTTCCATATATAGATAAATGTGAAATCCTACTATTGAGATAGTAGCCATGAAAATAGGGAAAATTCTTAATTATCAAATTCTTTTATATTTTATATGTATCTTTTGTTCATTACTTCCAACAATCAGAGGTAGTTATTTTTTCAAATAAAAATATTAAAGTTATAAATTCTGCATTTAAGCATAAAAGAAAATTAATTAATAAATAAAAGAGAGAAATTTTTTTGCTTGATTTTTTTTAAAATCAAAAACTTCTATTTTTCTGTTGCTAAAAATATCATAATATTAGGTTTCTGGAGGTGGAAATAACGGATCTTTGTTTCTGCCAATAATAAAAGCGTAAATAATTAATAAATAAATGATAACTAATCCGAGGAAATACGAATGCGCTCGGGAGAGATCGGACGGTCTAGGCTTTTTTTGATTCTTCACTCTCTTTTTTTTTTTTTTTTTTTTTCATTTTTCTTCTTTATTTATTCTTCAATACTTTGTATTTATTCATTTTTCATTAGCTAACATTATGGATACATAAATAGTGTTGTTCATTCATTTCTGTCAACGTTATTTATATATCCTGAATGTTAGATATCTTCTTATCTCTAGAAGCGTTATTTTAAGGCTAGAAATTGGCACTAATTATACGTTTTTACTTATTTATGTTCTACACTGACCCCATCTTCTTCTTGTTTAATCTGAATCATTAGGACCGTTTTTGGGAAAATCGAAGAAATATTTAAGTAGAACTTCCCCACGATGAATTTTATCATAAAGTTGCTGTCACACCTCAGGGATAGAACCACCCTAAATATGTAATTTCAGTTTTTCATTTTTTTCTGCTTGGTTGTTCACACACAGTTACTATTTTGTGAAACTTGATTATTTGTTATTATCCAAAACTCGAATTCGAAATTTCCACAATCGCAATACTTTCCCTGATTATATATTCCGTAAATAGCGAGAGTAAAAATACCCTTCACGATCGATTTACTTTTATTGTAGATAATGAGAAATACTTTAAATAAAATTAATTAAATGACTATAAAACCAATTCTAAAATGTCGAATATACGCTTTGTTAGAATTATTATATTACTTTTCTCTTATTAACTCACATTTAACTGTTATTAATCAATTATTATTATAAATAAAATTAACTAATATTGTAAGTATTAAAAAGTTTACATATATGGCCTTTTGATATACTTCAGAAGTTTTATACATGTGCATTTATTATTACTTTAATATTGTAAATGGGAAGTTTAATGTCTTTCGAAAAGTTTGATACTTAATGTTTCTCTTCTGTTGCTTGCGAAGTACAGTGTACTTTGGTACTTCCTCTAAAGAAATTTAACTAGAACTCTATTTAAATAATAAATATACAAATGAAAAGTTCATGCTATTGACTTATAAAGTATATTTATAAAATATTTTAGCTTTAGTGTTTATCAGATTGCTTGTTAAAAAATACATTGAGTCATCCACGGTAAATATATTTTTAAGAAGGAACAAATACTCACAATACCACTCGATGCTATCTATAAAGTTTTTTTTTATGATTTTCTTTAAATAAAGTTAATAATTTACAATGGTTTTTCATAGCAAAAAAAATTAACATTAAAATTTTATTTTAGTCTTGCTTGAAAGTAGTAAGCTGCTAACTAAGTAAAATATCTGTCCTTTTATACCTCTTTAAACATATTTTATCATCATTCATTCGATTTTTTAGAATAAGGATATTAAAATGAATTTCTTGTAAAATTTATATATCACGCTTTCTCATTTTGCGTATACTATAAGGTAAAACTTAAGGTCCTTCTCAATTGTTTTTGTTGGAAATTCTATACTATTGTTTTTAATAAACCGAAATTAAAATAGAATTTTGAAGTTTCGATGAAATGGAATACAACTAAATTATGTATATAATTTCAAAGGAAAAATGTAAAAGCGAACTAAATAAATAACTGGTGAGGTGGGGTCTGAAGGAACCCAAACTTTATTTTTTATTTATTTAAAAATTAACCTAAGTCCTATAACTTGTTATATGTTTTAATTGAATATAACTTTTAATAGCTTTTATACTAAAAAATCATTTTTCATAATGTACAGTAAATAATCGTCAGTACTTGAAGCAATTAAGAATAAACTTTCTTTTTGTTTGATATTCATAGAAATAGAAAATGCTGATAAAAAATATATAGATTTTATCGCAAATGTGATTGTATTTTGAAATAGTTTTACACAACAAAACTGGTCTTTTGCCTGGCAGTTTAAATTATTATTTGGAATTATTTCTTTTTAATTTTTATGTTATCATATGAATATCAAGTAACTTTTTAAGTTTAAATAAATCTCAGTAAATAGTTAATTTATGACTAGTTAAGCAAACTATTTTCATGAGCTTAAATAAAATCCCTCTTTTTAATTGATCACACTTATATTAAGTGTATTTTTCCTGTTGTTTCGTGTAAGTAACTATATATTTGAAGACAACGTGAAATCATTGGAAACTTACTGTTTAAAACTTGAAATTAAAAATTTGTAGTGCGTACTTGAGAAATCAGGTCGGTTTTGTTCCAATTGTACATGGTATAACGAAAAAATATTTTTAAAATGTATTTACGTTCGTGTGGTCTCTTAGCCTTCGTATTGGCGGTTACAAACCTGTGAATACTTTTTATATCTCTTTATTAAAATAATATTTTTTATTTTAAACAGAAACATTGAGAATAAAAATAAAATATTTTCTTTGAAATATCTAAGTGTTTTGTAATCCTTTCTTAGAGCGTTGGAAAACAAGTGAGGTGTTTCTAGGATAGTTGACATTTCAGCTCAGTACTAAAAATACAACGCGTTTCTCTCTGGGCCTGACTCAATATGCCAGACATTTCCTGCTATTAAATGACTAAGACCTCTTGGAAATATATTTTTTTATTAACATGAGAGCTATTAAACCAATTATTGTTTTTTCTCTTTTAATTTTGATTTCTTATTTTTTTAAATTTCCTGAAGCTTGTTGAAGAATGATCAAGTGTTCTGATTTTATATTTGTTGTTCAACCGTTTAAAATTTGATTGTCTATATATTTATATATGTAAAATATTCTATCTAGAATTACAAAAATAATTTAACTTAAACATATAGTATTTTTTTTTTTTAGTTTTTAGTACGCAGTTGAAAAAACTCGTCTTAATTGAATTATAAGTCTTTGTGTTTCTTAATATTGCTTTTTAAAAACTTAAAATTAGCTTGGAAAATTTTAATGGTATATTTAAAATATGTTTTAATGATAATTTTTCAATATATTCATTCTTTAGAAAAAAACAAAACAAAAACACTATGAGTGGTTTTCTCTATTTTCCATTTGATTTTTCTTTATATCTTAAGTTATTTATCTTATTTTTGGTACTATAAACATTTTACAGTATACCTAAAACAACATTAAATCTGGGTTTTTATCTAATATAAAAAATATAAATTATGAATTAATTAAAGTAGTTTATATTTTTAATCTCCTATTCCGATAAATTAATAAATAATTTTAGATGTGTCATTGTTATAGTACGGCATGTTTTTTTAAAATCTGATTTTGTAGTTTTTATAAAATTTAGATTAAATATTGTCTTCCTTTTATATAAATATTTTGATTTGTAAATTCTGTCCTGTACGTATGCATTCCATGAAAGTGTGTTCTAGCACTGATATGTTTTCTATTTCGTTGCTAAATAACTCACTCAGTTAAAGGTTTTATCTGAATTTTTTTCTCTATAATGGTTGCTGAGCGCGCTGTTATTGTTTCCAATCAATAGTTGTTTAAATAAAGCGTTGATTGGAAAACCGACGAAAGTATCAATTCATGATATTCACACATTCTCTGAGTTTTAGCTTTATTATTTTGTCTCTGTTTTATTAAAACGGTTTTCGAGAGTAAAATGTGAATATTTCCTGATTTATTTCTTGTTTTAAATTATTTTTTTCTTTTTTAAAACCTCAGTTAATATACGGAATTAAGTGTCTTTTGAGTCTTTAATACTGTAGGACTTATTAAACCTTTTCATATTATTATATTGATATTTTCGTTGTTTTTTTTTTAAATTTAAGAACACACATAAAAAAAAAATCCGCATTGTTTATTTGTTAATACAACTTTATGGATATTATTTGCGTTTTTTTTTTTTAACTAGAAACCACTCTTCTTTTTTTTTTACTTAAGAGATATACCACAGTTTTAGTGATGTATGTAAAATATACGCAACAATCTGTATGTATATATTGTAAGAATATATAAAATACTAAGCTAAATATTCATAATTATATATATACCCTAGATTGTTATATATATACTATGCCTGATGTATATATTTATATATGCACAGATTTTACTGATAATTAATTGATTGATTATTTTATTTCCATTTTGTACATCATTTATTGATTTAGAACAGAAAAATATTTCATTTTGTTCACTGACGATTTTGCTTTGTTGATACAGTACAGACTATGCTATTTTTATTGTTGTAGTTTCTTTGTTTTTCTTATAGGTGTTATTCTTAATGAACCTATTTACGGAATAAAATTTATGTATTCTGAAATGAGTACCTATATAGTCATTTTTAAGTTTTATCATTAAAAGATATTTTAAAATATTATAATCCGGAAATAAATATTATTATTTTTTTTAAAAATGTTGTAGGTACTATTTATATAGTTATTTTTTCTTAATTTTGGTAATAATACAAATGATGGAATATGCACTTAGCATACACCAACTGAACAAAAAAAATGTTGCACATGTAATAAATTTCTGTACAAATTTATAACTCTTTGCTTTTCAAATCCATTTATTAAGATTTTCGATTTTTTAAAAATTGCAAACAAAAAAAATTAATGTTCGCATTGATTATTTGTTGACAAAACATTCATAGATCTGTGCTTGTGTTTTACTTATTCATATAAGATTATTCCACTATTAATAGTTTAGTTTTTTAAATATTAGTGGTAATAATGAAAGTATGTTTGTAATACAAATAATTTTGCTGACTGTTTTAGTCTTTATTGAGTACTCATATGATTTTACTTTGATTTGTAAATAACTTTATTTCATAACAGAATATATGTTATAACAATATTCTATTTCATAACTTGAAGTTACCGAGTACTTACGTTGTAAATATCGTAGACCACAGTAATATGAGAAGTTTATCCGGTTATGTTCTTTTATTAAATTATATTTTGCCCACACCCAGTCTAAATATAAAGTTATTGTTATTACTTCGCTACATAATATTAAGACTATATTCTTCCTCTGTCACTATTTAATATTTTACACTTCACTGTGTCCTGATCAGTAAATAAATAATGTGTAAATGACCCGTCAAATAAGTATAAATAAAGGAACTATATTCATGTGAATGAGGCATTGGGTGTATCAATAAAACATCGATCTATGAATGAGTGATGTTAAATATATTATTAATAATTAGTAATAAAATCTTCATCATGAATAAATTTGTGTGATACAGCATTGTATTTCATGAACAATATTTTCTTTGTTAATCAGTTGATTTATGCATAGTGTATATTTCATAATTTATAGTATTACTGAAATTAAGAAAAATAACTGCATAAATAGTACTAAAATATTTTTTAGAAAATATAAACATTAAAACTGATAATACCAGCTACTCATTTCAGATTAAATAAATTTTAATCAGAAACAGGGGCCTTCAAGAATAACAGAAATTCACAACAATAAAAACAACATAGGTGTACTGTGCTAATTATGTAAAATATATAAGTTAACTAAAAAAAAATTAATTATAAATTCATAAAAGTAAGTTTAAAAATAAAATATAATATAAACCTTTTGGGACACCTTAAAGGAGGATATTACTCTGTGTTTTTTTTTTATGGACTGCACCTTCAACCTTTTTCTCTATGATTAATTCTATAAATTGTTTATTCCGGATAAAGTAATAAAAGTTATAATTGTTTGAAATTACTTTGATATTGGATTATAGAATGCTGAAATATGTTTAATATTATTGACGATTTTTTTTACTATTGGCAATGCTAACCTTCATAGTTATGTGTTACTAGCTCAGAGCGTGGTTTCTTATTTTGTGTAGCAGTTTAGTGACGTATTTCTTTCTTGCCATGTCCCTGCATTAGCGAAGATTTTTATCCCTCATCTTGCGCCAACTGTTGACGCTTTCTGGATACAACATCCTTAGTTGGCCTCGAAGTCTTCTACCGTCAGGGGCATGGTTCATATTGTTCAGATCTCATTGTTCCTCCCACCTTACGGCATAGCCGGAGCACTTAAGGTGGCGAGCCTCTAGGACTTCCTTCATCAGGAAGCCTTCTACTTCTTTCCTGATTCCCTCAGGGAAATGGAGTCTCTTCTTGTTCTCCCCAATATTTTTATAAATGAGATTTTATTTTTAAGATTCTATCGATGTTTTCCTCTATAATTGGGACTTGGTGGCTATATAGCCTGTTTAAGTAAGAGAATTCATCAGATTTGGGCAGGTAGCGGCACGTTTGTTCTTCTTCTGAATATCCTTTGTTTTTCTGTAATATCTAAGGGTTTATATGAACAAGTAAATAAAAGTATATAAAATCACGAAACAAAAGGTGAATTGATTAACAGCCCATGACAAATTAAAACTATTCTTATAATTGTAGAGTTTTATTTACCTAAGTCTACGCTTCATAGAATTATTCAAATCTTGGAGACGATTCGTTCACAGAGTATTGGAGGAAACGAAAAAAAAAAACTTAATGTATTTATTGAAATTTACAACCGTACATTATAATACATTCAGTAAATTTAATCTCAGTTATAATAGAGTGGAATAGGCGTGTAGAGAACTACCCATTGGTAGCACTCTAATGACTTTTTTACACTAGCAGGTCTCGCGACCATCTCCTTTTTAGAGGCCTCGGAGGATTGTCGAGGATGGAGGGTTAGAAACAAGTGGGTTCGGATGTTAAGGGAGTTTATAATGGAAGGAATGGGGCTAGATCGATTACATAGGGAACATTAAGATCTTTATGTATGATTAAGAAAAACTAATACACACTAACTCAAGTAGGACCCTCTATAAACAAGACAACTGTCATCTGAAACCTGCCTATTTGGAAAACTGGTTAAACGAAAACCCTCTTTAGTTCATGAAACATCCTAGGTCCTTTGAGATCACAGCTATAAAGGTTACACTGTACATGATTTCACAATGGTCAAATACATCTTATTAAATAAATAAAACCCTAAATTTATCGAGTTTTCATTCCTTGGGACCGATTAAAATAAAAGTCAACCGGCACAAGAAGTTTCTATGGTTGTTCTAACTGTGTTATAATTATATCCTCGTTTTCTCTGTAACCTTTTTTTTCCCTAGATAAGACAGAAATTACAATTACAGGAGCTATCTGGGATCAGAGCCATAACACATGGAGGAGAAGAACTAACAGTGAACTGCTTGCAGAGACTGGACCGTCATTATCTCATGATACAAAATGAGGTTAAGATGGGTGGTACATGTGGCTGGAAGTAATCCTTATTCTAAACGAAGAATGCCAGTATAGTCGACAACAGATCACGTGGATAGACAGTATCGACAAATATACAAAAGAGCTGCATGCAGCTAACTGCAAATCAGTGGGCTAAGAAAGCCAGGCATGGAGGAGGCTCGTTTGGGCGGCCAAAAATCTTCAAGATCTGTAGAGCAAACCAAAAGTTGAATGTCTTCTCTATAATGCATCCCCTTAGTGCTTAAATGTTTATCCCTGAACTTTATTTTTGCTTCTGAAAACAAATCTGGAAGGAATTGTTTAAAGTTGCCCCACAGTCAATGGGTTATGACCACAATACTGACCAAAAGTTTACACGGTTACTACTCCGTACCTGGCCTATAGAGCATGTACCATCAAACCTGAAGCCTTCCTTAGTAAACATAGGCAATACAAAAAAAAATCGATTCGGACTTGTTCCTGTTATAGCGATAAAACACACTCTTCAGTTTTATATATTATTGTAAATATATCATTTTTTTTTTTATGTTATAACATCGATATGCTGCAGTAATATCGATGAGCCTATCATCGGTTCGCGATTACATTAAAATCAAATTACTTCAGAGCCTGGCGATATTAATGATACCGTACAATATTTGCATGTGAATGACCGTAGGGTAGCATTAATCGAAGGGATTGATAAGAAGCAATTTGGCGGGAGGTATTGTCCAATCGGATTGCTTGTTACAATTAAACCTAATTGCGCCAGCTGAGCTGATTCTCATGCAAGGCAAGCCCTGTTGTGTTTGTAACCCCCCCCCCTTGCTTGACATGTCTCTCCGTCTGGTCGTCTGTCGGGTTCGGTTCAACAAAATTTGTTAAGTAATAATTATTGTTATTTATTGATATTTAGTCTTTAAGATAGACATGTTATCGGAAACGAACATTATTGTGCTACTATAAGTTTAACGGAAAACTTGTCAATCTAATTTTTTAAACTTTAATGAGAACTATGTTATAAGTTAGAGAATAATTTTTTTTTTTATAATATTTATTTAGTAAAAGTAATAATACATTTAGTAAATCTGATCTCTGTTAAATTGGAGTGATACAAGTGTGTAGAGAAACTACATTAGCTGGTCTCGTGGCCATCTTCTTTTCAGGCGCCTCGGAGGATTGTCAGGAATGGAAGAGGATGCAAGATTAGAAACTAGTGGGTTTGAGTGGTTAGAGAGTTAATAATGGATGGAGTGATATCTGATTCGGGCTAGATCGGTTACATAGGGAACATTAAGGTCTTTATGTATCATTTTATTTGTGACAAAGTTATGAGCATTGAGGATTTTACGAAGTATTTTGGATTGTAAGGATTGAATATGAGAGGAATTAGAAGGTTTAGTGGAGCCCCAAAGCTCAACTCCATATGTCCAGATTGGCCTTATTACAGTCATGTAAATCAGTCTTTTGTAATGTGTTGGAAGTTTAGACCGTTTGTATAGTAAGTGCTGTAATGCGAATAACTTAAAATTGATATTGTTGATTAATATTGGCAAATATCATGGGGACTGCTGCTTACTTAAACGTCATAGTGCATTCAACTAGCTTTAATGTGGTTTTTAATACGCAAATGTACGTCTAATAGTTGTTGAGATATAGTTCAATTTCAAAACCAAACTTTTTCCGAACCACATGAAATCTGGATTGACACTCATCTTTGTTTCTGGAATTTTGGGAAATTTGAAATGAAACTTGGCAGGTCAAATGGTTTCTTATGGTAGTGAAATTTCTTTTCCACCCTACGTGACTCAGGAATTTCCGATTAAATGGAGTATTTTCATAGGTAATCTCTTACTGAAACTATTATATATCGTTATTTTTTCCGATCCTATTTGTTCTAATGAAATAAATATACAAAACCCCGTGAAGAAATTTTACGTTTTTTAAAAGATTTCTGGAAAAATGTTGCGATAATCGAAATAACTTATACAACAAAATTTTCCATAAGAGTCATCTTAATTTGAATATCCTCAGCACCTCATGGATACTGAAATACCCGTCATGATGGCTGTTTCTCAATTGTTGTTACGTATCTTAGGTATACCTGTTTCCAAAATTCGGAACAAACCGTGAATGGGAAGATTGTTTTAAGTTTGACTTCGTGGAAGGTAGATGTGGATATTTTAACAATGCAGCGCCACTGCTCAGCTGTTTACAGTATGATCAGGCAATATCCGGTGATACGAAGTATTCAGGATCTTACCTCATTCATTTCGTCAAAGAAATATGATTAATGCCAGCACACACAAATCTATAAACATCACTACATAATTTTTATAATGTTTATTTCTATTATGTATATCTTCTCATTTCTCTCCCTTTTTTTTATTATTGTTTTTATTTTAAAATTAAATCTTTAAAATATTCATACTATTTTTTTTCTAAAATAATACCCCCTATTACGAAAGTTATATCTCTTAACACTCAAAAACAGAACTAAAATTAACAAATTTTTAAACTAAAATTAACAAAATCTCGATTTTAAAAATTACTTTAACCCTAATTCTGATGAATTATATTTTATGTGGAATAATTTGTGTTCCCCTTCTAAAACAATTATTGTTAATAGTAAAAACTCAGAGTTATTTTTTTTGTTTTTGAACTCAATGTGAAATAATTTTTATTCAAAAATGATTTTAACCTTTATTCTAATGATTTTTTTTTCTAAAATTATGTCCCCCTTTTGGAATAATGTTATTCTGAAAAAAAATTTTATCGTAAAATTTTCACCTCTTGTTTGCAATATGTCTTAATACTAAAAAATCATAATTTTTTTTTAAAATTATTTCTTTCTTCAGGAACAATGACAGGTAAATTTACGTGCTACTTCGTAAACGTTTTGCAAAATTTCACTTGAAGTGAGCTAACTTATTAAGCTAAAGTGGTCTTCTCTTTGCTTGGCAACAAAGTCCAGGGGTAGTTGAGATATGTAGGTCAGATAGAAGCTCCCTGCGGTTGCACTTTGTAAGCAAATCCTATAACACTTGCAAGCAAAGTGTCATAATAAAATCTAAATAGGATTCAAGTCACCTTGAGAATTATAGTGCTTAAATAGTGACCTCATTTCATAGTAATTCCCGAATTAAGTTATGCGAGTTAACAAGATCACTTTCCAGAGAGAGATAATAGATCCTTCAATGATTACAAAATACAAAAAATATGGTGTGGTGCGGGCATCCCAAAACTCTCTTACCACCATATTTAGAGTTAAAATTAATCCTCACTCATTTCAGAACAGATATTTCTATATTAATTACTGTGGAAGTACTAATTTCGCAAATAAACCTTTTTGACATTAAAATTTAATATAATGTCCACTTTCTATAGTTTTTAGAAAAGTACTTCTAATATTATTTCTTATTTTAGCATTTTAACGGCTACAGGAGTATTCATGATCTTTATTTTAACATGCTAAAGCAAGTTGAAAACAAAATGGAAAAACTCATGTTAAATGTAGAAATATTTCCTTCTATTACCATATTAAAACATTCAACATGATTGAGAGTTTGTTACTAGGTCTGTTAAATGGAGAATGACGACACGCTCGTCACCGTTTTGTTTGTTGTAGTAACAAGCAATGTAAAAAACAATATAGTATTATACATATTACTTGTTTGTATTTTTTTTGTGTTTGTATTATTCTGGATGTTTTTATATCTAATAAAGCAACGAGTGACAATAATAATAATGAAATGATAGATGTCAGCTCAGCTTGATTCTCTTCCTCACAAGTTAAGAGATCAACAAGGCACTCGTGGCCAAACTTCCACTTTTTACTCAATTTAAGCATGTTATAATAAATTACTTTAATCAAAACTTAAGAGTAAACAATAACATTAAGTTTTCAAAGGAAAGATTATCAAACAAGTTGCACAGTAAATCCGCTAGGATCTGTTATGCGTTTAACATTTACCATGACTTCAGATAGGGCTACTCACAATCCAATACTTATAAAATATAGCATGTTAAAACCTTTTACATTTAACACATCATGAATATCCCTATTATTTCTTGTTTTAACATTTTTTTTTTCCTATATTATCGCAGAAATATAAAAATATATTCAATACTAAATTGTTATAGAATTAATATTAAACATGTTAAGAAAGATTTTATAGAGTTTTCCTGTCAACTAAAAGGTTCATGTATTATGTGGAATTAAAATAATAACTATTAAATTAAAATTAAATCTGTCCCGCTAGAAACCATGAAGGGTTAAGAGTGCTTTACTTTTTAAGTACTGTTACTAGACCAACTGTTGTGCAAGGAGCTGATTTGGTCAGAATCACGCTCGACCGCCAGATTTTTACCCAATTAAGGGTACCCACTTTGCTAGGTTGACCCTAGGAGGGCCCCAGAACCCACAGAGCTGACTCACGGCTACAGTGTAATAGAAAATAATTATCTACCCAGCCGGATTCGACCCGAATCCTCAGAGTAAGTAAGATTGTGCCTTACCACAGAGCTACCGTGCTTCCCTATGATTATAATAACTATGGTGAGGAAATCATCAGTCTGTCAATAGTGTAAGATCCACTATACTTACGGCTGCATAGTCAAAATCATATGATAAGACATCATTTATTTATGTATTTTTTTCATTCTATATTACCTTCTACGATTTCATGTGTTACATATCGTATTTTCTAAAACATTTAGCTTTCCAACGGTATATAATACGTCTTTATCGCTACTCTTATTTCCAGAAATGTGTTTTTAACCTGGAAAAAACAATTATCCTCTTATCTACTTAACTTAATTATCCAATGTTAATTATAAGTAATATTTATCTGTTTTTATTACTGCTAACAATAATAGATGGTCAATTATTTTCATAAAACAAAACTAGAGGTACTTAAGAGAAATATTTTGTGAATATTCGTCATTCAAGTGATGTCAGACTATTAATTTGGACAAAGCCCTAGGTGATATTATTAAATACAAGTCGTACATTGACTTACCGAGTTTAATCAAAATCCTCAAAGTCATTTATGAGAAAAACAATAAATATAGAAAATCTATTATGTAAAGTTAAAATTCCGTTTTTTTTTTTTAAATACGATAAAGTTGCTTTAACATCCCATGCATATGCCTGCTCAAAATATGTAATTTCTGTTTCTTACGACTTTTTTTTCTCGAGTCCTGAAAATGTTCATACACAGATCAAGACGTAGCGTATGTATTATTGTTGAAAATTTCAATTACAAAATTTTTCACGGTCGTAATACTCTTATTAGAAGAATGAAAGTAACGATTGTGGAAATTGTTATTAGAAATACAAGGTGTAAAGGAAAGTGGTTTAAAAATTGAAACGTATTTTCTAAACATTGATTCTTGAAATTAGCAACAGTATATGTATAATAATATTTGTCATGGTATAATGTTATTTTCTCGAGTGCTTCCCCATTATTCCATCTGCTAATAAATAATTCTCTTTAATATTCCCGACTATTTCTAGGGAATTGTACCCCTGTGTCAGTAAACAAAAAAGATCTATTGAATTTTTTATATTATCTTTGCTCTGTGGGCTCGGGGTAGATTTGGGAGGAGTTTAATGTTGGATAACCATTGATTGGTATTGACCTTCTGTTGTATTCTGTGGCACCGGCTTTTTTTTTCTTTTTTTTTTTTCTCCTCATTACTATTTTTTAACTGCCTTATTATATATTATTTATCCGACCGTACCAGCCTTGTTTCATCATCCACTAAATATGCGGGAATTTAATTAGATCCCACTTCAATAATTGATGATTTCAATGATTATTTGAGTGTTTTACAGACCGGTTGCATTTGTAATATTCCTATATTAATTTTTTTTAACCGAGCTTATGTATTACTAATTTTGAAAAGTATTCGATTGATTTTATGCCTAAATTTCAAACCCTATATTATTCTTTTATTTTTTAGATATATTACTAATGAACAACCTTACTTAAAAGTTAAGATAACGCATTATTTGGAGTAGGTATAAATATTTATACTGCTCTATTTTTTTTCCTTTTTGTATTTACATGTGTTATTAACCCTATACCGGTCCGCTCCTCACAGTGCTTTACTATTCCCAATGCGAGTGTACTCAAAATAAATTTACAGTATGTTATAAATGGTCTAATTTCATTTCGAGATAATAATAAAAAAAAAAATAGTTTTTTACCAAAGACGTAATGTTTATATACGTTTTGTAAGATAGAACTTTAAGAAATTTTCATTTTCTATGTACCTCAAGGTAGTATCATATGTCCTATCCTCTATATAATTTTTACGGCTGACATCCCAACCTATCCTAACACTACCTCACCACGTATGGCGAAGACACATGTCAATTGTCTGTGAATAATGATCCTTCCATTGTATGCTAGACTCCCCAATCCGATATCACCACTCTTGAAGAATGGTGTCGAAGCTGGAGAATTAAAATAAATTATAATAAATCCTACCAAATCACATTTACCCTTCGTCGTAAACCCATGACTTCCTATCCCACAGTATCCTTTAATAATACCTCACTCATTCCTGTCGAACAGATCCGTTACCTAGGACTACATATGGACAAACAACTGACATGGAATCCCCCTAGGCGTCTGAAAAGAAGATGGCCCTGAGATCTTCTTTTCTTGTAAAGTAATTGGAGTTCTATCAATAGGTAGGTTCTCTACATATTTGTATCATGTTATTTTATATCCAATAGCAATTGTTGTGTATAATTTTATACAGTTGTAAATAATAATAAATAAAATTTTAAAAAATGTCTATGTAATTACTTTATAACTTAGTAGTAAATTGTTTATGGAATCTTTTATACCTTTATTAATTATAAGTCAAATTAGAAAAATAACTCAGAATCTCGGAAATGTCAAGGCCAGCAGTGTTAGGAGTTAAATACTACAATTTCTTTTAAATACTCCCTTCCTAGCACATTAGTTAACTTTACAACTCTTTTTAAAATAATAGTAGTTTTAAGAAGTTTAAAATCGAGTTCCTTATTATTGGAATAAAAGTTCATTTAATACTGTATCTTCGACTTAAATTTAATTAGTTTGAGTAGTTTAGTTAATTTTGTTATAAAAGGGCTTAGATAAGCATTGCATGTTCGTGTTGATATTATAAATTACATAATAAAATTCGGTTTAATTGTTGCTGTAATGGTTTCTTTTACAAAGTTTCACCGTTAAAAAAAGGAATCAGTAGAAATTTTTATTTCCAATAATTATTTTTTGGTCTAATCAATTTGTTTTATCTGCTTGAAAATTAATTCTTTAATATACAAGATCCTTAACTTTGGCTGATTATTTATTTAAATAATTATAATATATACTGTAACAATTTTCTAATATAAAGATTTATTTCATGTCAATGAAGTATGATTAAAAAAAGAATTAAATAATATGATTTTTTGAAATTCTGTTTAAACTGTTGCTCTAACCGACCCCTTCTGCAAGTTGCCTGTTAAAGAGACTTTTAATTTTTAAAAGTAGCTGGTGCATCCCACTCCATGTTCTTCTGATTACGACCCTCCTTCCGCTTGTCTTAACTCCACTTCACATGGCTCAAGGAGGACTTTTTGGCTCTCTCGGCCTCTTCTTTCTTACTTGTTTACCTGTTTCACTTTAGGTGTAATTGTTATTTTTTATTCTGTTTATTTTTATTTCACTATTTTATTACAAACTTAGAATGAGCTTTGCACAGCTTGTAAAATTTGTGAGATTGAATGCTAAATAATGAATTCAAATATAGTAGAATCCTCCTTAGCCGGTAAAAAAAATGTTCTGAATAAGTTCGATAAAACAAAATTAAAAATATATATAGGTGGTTTCTAGAATCCAATGCCTTGATGTAGAATGATTGAAAATATAATTTTTGTGGTTGAAGGCCGACTGGAATT